>NC_059208.1:61986205-62003705 GCF_020615455.1 Coregonus clupeaformis | reverse complement strand
AGACAGCACCATACAGAGACGGCACCATACAGAGACATCACCATACAGAGACAGCACCATACAGATACAGCACCATACAGAGACAGCACCATACAGTGACAGCACCATACAGAGACAGCACCATACAGAGACAGCACCATACAGAGACGGCACCATACAGAGCAGCACCATACAGTGACAGCACCATACAGAGCAGCACCATACAGAGACAGCACCATACAGAGACAGCACCATACAGAGACGGCACCATACAGAGACGGCACCATACAGAGACAGCACCATACAGAGACAGCACCATACAGATACAGCACCATACAGAGACAGCACCATACAGTGACAGCACCATACAGAGACAGCACCATACAGAGACAGCACCATACAGTGACAGCACCATACAGAGACAGCACCATACAGAGACAGCACCATACAGTGACAGCACCATACAGAGACAGCACCATACAGAGACAGCACCATACAGAGACAGCACCATACAGTGACAGCACCATACAGAGACAGCACCATACAGAGACAGCACCATACAGTGTCATGGTTCCCTGCTGTAGTGAAAAGTAGTGTAGTATGTCAATGTGGAGTAAGTAGTTTTTTTCAATACCTCGAGGGAAAACCAAATGTGTATTGTTTTGAATCAATGACCAATTTGTTTTTACTACTGGACATATAGCCAACCAGGTCAGCATTCATATAGTAGTCCCTCCTGACCTGACGTGTCCTCTACTGTTCTACCATGCTGTCCAGTTCAGTCTAGCTGCATGACCACATTGTCCACAAGAACCCTCAGATCACAAGACCCACCGGGCAGCAGGGTCACTCTCCCTCACAGAGACAGACGGAAAGGCTCACAGACTATACATAGCCCATCTATATTTAACCCTGCTGTAGCCCTGCCATAGCTAGAGCGAGGGTGTGACCCAGCCTGCTAGCCGTAGCTAGAGAGAGGGTGTGACCCAGCCTGCTAGCCGTAGCTAGAGAGAGGGTGTGACCCAGCCTGCTAGCCGTAGCTAGAGAGAGGGTGTGACCCAGCCTGCTAGCCGTAGCTAGAGAGAGGGTGTGACCCAGCCTGCTAGCCGTAGCTAGAGAGAGGGTGTGACCCAGCCTGCTAGCCGTAGCTAGAGAGAGGGTGTGACCCAGCCTGCTAGCCGTAGCTAGAGAGAGGGTGTGACCCAGCCTGCTAGCCGTAGCTAGAGAGAGGGTGTGACCCAGCCTGCTAGCCGTAGCTAGAGAGAGGGTGTGACCCAGCCTGCTAGCCGTAGCTAGAGAGAGGGTGTGACCCAGCCTGCTAGCCGTAGCTAGAGAGAGGGTGTGACCTAGCCTGCTAGCCGTAGCTAGAGAGAGGGTGTGACCCAGCCTGCTAGCCGTAGCTAGAGAGAGGGTGTGACCCAGCCTGCTAGCCGTAGCTAGAGAGAGGGTGTGACCCAGCCTGCTAGCCGTAGCTATAGAGAGGGTGTGACCCAGCGTGCTAGCCGTAGCTAGAGAGAGGGTGTGTCCCAGCGTGCTAGCCGTAGCTATAGAGAGGGTGTGACCCAGCCTGCTAGCCGTAGCTAGAGAGAGGGTGTGTCCCAGCCTGCTAGCCGTAGCTAGAGAGAGGGTGTGACCCAGCGTGCTAGCCGTAGCTAGAGAGAGGGTGTGACCCAGCGTGCTAGCCGTAGCTAGAGAGAGGGTGTGTCCCAGCCTGCTAGCCGTAGCTAGAGAGAGGGTGTGTCCCAGCCTGCTAGCCGTAGCTAGAGAGAGGGTGTGACCCAGCCTGCTAGCCGTAGCTAGAGAGAGGGTGTGACCCAGCCTGCTAGCCGTAGCTAGAGAGAGGGTGTGACCCAGCCTGCTAGCCGTAGCTAGAGAGAGGGTGTGACCCAGCCTGCTAGCCGTAGCTAGAGAGAGGGTGTGACCCAGCCTGCTAGCCGTAGCTAGAGAGAGGGTGTGACCCAGCCTGCTAGCCGTAGCTAGAGAGAGGGTGTGACCCAGCCTGCTAGCCGTAGCTAGAGAGAGGGTGTGACCCAGCCTGCTAGCCGTAGCTAGAGAGAGGGTGTGACCCAGCCTGCTAGCCGTAGCTAGAGAGAGGGTGTGACCCAGCCTGCTAGCCGTAGCTAGAGAGAGGGTGTGACCCAGCCTGCTAGCCGTAGCTAGAGAGAGGGTGTGACCCAGCGTGCTAGCCGTAGCTAGAGAGAGGGTGTGACCCAGCCTGCTAGCCGTAGCTAGAGAGAGGGTGTGACCCAGCCTGCTAGCCGTAGCTAGAGAGAGGGTGTGACCCAGCCTGCTAGCCGTAGCTAGAGAGAGGGTGTGACCCAGCCTGCTAGCCGTAGCTAGAGAGAGGGTGTGACCCAGCCTGCTAGCCGTAGCTATAGAGAGGGTGTGACCCAGCCTGCTAGCCGTAGCTAGAGAGAGGGTGTGACCCAGCCTGCTAGCCGTAGCTAGAGAGAGGGTGTGACCCAGCCTGCTAGCCGTAGCTAGAGAGAGGGTGTGACCCAGCCTGCTAGCCGTAGCTAGAGAGAGGGTGTGACCCAGCGTGCTAGCCGTAGCTAGAGAGAGGGTGTGACCCAGCCTGCTAGCCGTAGCTAGAGAGAGGGTGTGACCCAGCCTGCTAGCCGTAGCTAGAGAGAGGGTGTGACCCAGCCTGCTAGCCGTAGCTAGAGAGAGGGTGTGACCCAGCCTGCTAGCCGTAGCTAGAGAGAGGGTGTGTCCCAGCCTGCTAGCCGTAGCTAGAGAGAGGGTGTGTCCCAGCCTGCTAGCCGTAGCTAGAGAGAGGGTGTGACCCAGCCTGCTAGCCGTAGCTAGAGAGAGGGTGTGTCCCAGCCTGCTAGCCGTAGCTAGAGAGAGGGTGTGACCCAGCGTGCTAGCCGTAGCTAGAGAGAGGGTGTGACCCAGCCTGCTAGCCGTAGCTAGAGAGAGGGTGTGACCCAGCCTGCTAGCCGTAGCTAGAGAGAGGGTGTGACCCAGCCTGCTAGCCGTAGCTAGAGAGAGGGTGTGACCCAGCCTGCTAGCCGTAGCTAGAGAGAGGGTGTGTCCCAGCCTGCTAGCCGTAGCTAGAGAGAGGGTGTGACCCAGCGTGCTAGCCGTAGCTATAGAGAGGGTGTGACCCAGCGTGCTAGCCGTAGCTATAGAGAGGGTGTGACCCAGCCTGCTAGCCGTAGCTAGAGAGAGGGTGTGACCCAGCCTGCTAGCCGTAGCTAGAGAGAGGGTGTGACCCAGCCTGCTAGCCGTAGCTAGAGAGAGGGTGTGACCCAGCCTGCTAGCCGTAGCTATAGAGAGGGTGTTACCATGTATAGATCAGTACAGAGGGAAGCTAGCTAGCTGTACTGGGAAGGACAGAAGTTTGGTGGTTTTGAAATGAGGGATATTATACCACTAACTCTACAGGGAGACGGCTAAACTCTACTGGCCCTCCCAGTGACTGTCTGGCCAGACATACTAGAAAGGTTGGAAGTATGGTGCATTAAAACCACTAACCCGAACCTTAAAACCCCAACGCCGTGGTATCTCTTAGAGAAATAGAAGGGAACAAGAACTGCATGACGCCAACATGGGGGTTTCCCATTTCCCAATGGACAGGGCTTATCTACCAACCAGTCACCATTCTGTTGTGGATTATGACTTAACTCTGTATGGCACTAGTTATTACTTAAATAATGAATTTCTGTCTGAGACTTCAATTTTAGATGTAAAAAAGGCATGCAGAGCAGCTTATTACACCATTGATGATAGATGGTGGCTATTATCATTTGGGATTGAAGCTGGATCTAACCAACAGATGGCATGGGACGAGATGGACTAATCTCGACATGAGACCACTTTTGAGGTCCGACATGACTGCGCCCCAAATGGCACCCTATTCCCTATGTAGTGCACTACTTTAGACCAGAGAATGGCACCCTATTTCCTATGTAGTGCACTACTTTAGACCAGAGAATGGCACCCTATTCCCTATGTAGTGCACTACTTTAGACCAGAGAATGGCACCCTATTCCCTATGTAGTGCTCTACTTTAGACCAGAGAATGGCACCCTATTCCCTATGTAGTGCACTACTTTAGACCAGAGAATGGCACCCTATTTCCTATGTAGTGCACTACTTTAGACCAGAGAATGGCACCCTATTTCCTATGTAGTGCACTACTTTAGACCAGAGAATGGCACCCTATTTCCTATGTAGTGCACTACTTTAGACCAGAGAATGGCACCCTATTCCCTATGTAGTACACTACTTTAGACCAGAGAATGGCACCCTATTCCCTATGTAGTGCACTACTTTAGACCAGAGAATGGCACCCTATTCCCTATGTAGTGCACTACTTTAGACCAGAGAATGGCACCCTATTCCCTATGTAGTGCACCACTTTAGACCAGAGAATGGCACCCTATTTTCTATGTAGTGCACTACTTTAGACCAGAGAATGGCACCTTATTCCTTATGTAGTGCACCACTTTAGACCAGAGAATTGCACCCTATTCCCTATGTAGTGCACTACTTTAGACCAGAGAATGGCACCCTATTCCCTATATAGTGCACTACTTTAGACCAGAGAATGGCACCCTATTCCCTATGTAGTGCACTACTTTAGACCAGAGAATGGCACCCTATTCCCTATGTAGTGCACTACTTTAGACCAGAGAATGGCACCCTATTCCCTATGTAGTGCACTACTTTAGACCAGAGAATGGCACCCTATTTTCTATGTAGTGCACTACTTTAGACCAGAGAATGGCACCTTATTCCTTATGTAGTGCACTACTTTAGACCAGAGAATTGCACCCTATTCCCTATGTAGTGCACTACTTTAGACCAGAGAATGGCACCCTATTCCCTATATAGTGCACTACTTTAGACCAGAGAATGGCACCCTATTCCCTATGTAGTGCACTACTTTAGACCAGAGAATGGCACCCTATTCCCTATATAGTGCACTACTTTAGACCAGAGAATGGCACCCTATTCCCTATGTAGTGCACTACTTTAGACCAGAGAATGGCACCCTATTCCCTATATAGTGCACTACTTTAGACCAGAGAATGGCACCCTATTCCCTATGTAGTGCACTACTTTAGACCAGAGAAGGGCACCCTATTCCCTATGTAGTGCACTACTTTAGACCAGAGAATGGCACCCTATTTTCTATGTAGTGCACTACTTTAGACCAGAGAATGGCACCTTATTCCTTATGTAGTGCACTACTTTAGACCAGAGAATTGCACCCTATTCCCTATGTAGTGCACTACTTTAGACCAGAGAATTGCACCCTATTCCCTATGTAGTGCACTACTTTAGACCAGAGAATGGCACCCTATTCCCTATATAGTGCACTACTTTAGACCAGAGAATGGCACCCTATTCCCTATATAGTGCACTACTTTAGACCAGAGAATGGAACCCTATTCCCTATATAGTGCACTACTTTAGACCAGAGAATGGCACCCTATTCCCTATATAGTGCACTACTTTAGACCAGAGAATGGTACCCTATTCCCTATATAGTGCACTACTTTAGACCAGAGAATGGCACCCTATTCCCTACGTAGTGCACTACTTTAGACCAGAGAATGGCACCCTATTCCCTACGTAGTGCACTACTTTAGACCAGAGAATGGCACCCTATTCCCTACGTAGTGCACTACTTTAGACCAGAGAATGGCACCCTATTTTCTATGTAGTGCACTACTTTAGACCAGAGAATGGCACCTTATTCCCTATGTAGTGCACTACTTTAGACCAGAGAATTGCACCCTATTTCCTATGTAGTGCACTACTTTAGACCAGAGAATGGCACCCTATTCCCTATATAGTGCACTACTTTAGACCAGAGAATGGCACCCTATTCCCTATATAGTGCACTACTTTAGACCAGAGAATGGCACCCTATTCCCTACGTAGTGCACTACTTTAGACCAGGGTCCACAGGGCACCATTTGGGACTTCGCCCCTCTGCATGTTGTCTTCCCCTTCCCCTCTCCACAGCAACGCTGTAGTAGCAGCGAGACCTGAGTCCTGTTACCACCGTAGGCTACATGAAACGTGATACCGTAACAGCACCCTACAAACTGTCTCTCTCTCTCTCCTTCTTCATGGGGGGAAGCAGGACTAATAATAGCACAACACATATATCTGGACAAACCAGATAGAATGGCACGAAGAAGGAGTGGATGGTGATGCATCAATTGCATGAATCTCAAAGATTCTTCAGAAACTATAGCCTGCAATATCTGCACTGACCCATTGGGTTCGAACCCGGGTGTCCTGCATGATGCCGACAAGACCGTTAGACCGCTGAGCTGAAGCTTAAGCATTAGCTTGAAGAGTGTACCGAGCTGAAGCTTAAGCATTAGCTTGAAGAGTGTACCGAGCTGAAGCTTAAGCATTAGCTTGAAGAGTGTACCGAGCTGAAGCTTAAGCATTAGCTTGAAGAGTGTACCGAGCTGAAGCTTAAGCATTAGCTTGAAGAGTGTACCGAGCTGAAGCTTAAGCATTAGCTTGAAGAGTGTACCGAGCTGAAGCTTAAGCATTAGCTTGAAGAGTGTACCGAGCTGAAGCTTAAGCATTAGCTTGAAGAGTGTACCGAGCTGAAGCTTAAGCATTAGCTTGAAGAGTGTCCAGAAGTCTTCAGGTCTCAGGCAAGGTTCCTCTTCATCCAACTACCTGTATTACGTGATCAGGCCTAAACATCAAACTCCTGGCCCTAAACACAATAGGCTACAGAGAAACTCCTGGCCCTGAACCAGTGGAGGCTGCTGAGGGGAGGACGGCTCATAATAATGGCTGGAACGGAGAAATGGAAACCATGTGTTTGATGTATTTCATACCTTTCAACCGACTCCGCTCCAGCCATTACCACGAACCTGTCCTCCCCAATTAAGGTGCCACCAAACTCCTGTGCCCTAAACACAATAGGCTACAGAGAAACTCCCGACCCTAAACATAACACATCATACTCTCTTTGACAAACCAGGGAATTACAGATTAAGCAGGAACCGAAACCAAACCTCAACCTCTCCTCATCATGAGAACCCCCAGCCCCCCCAGCCCAACCCTTACTGGCTAGTAGTAAGCCTCGTATGCTTTACCATTGTTTAATCTAGTTCTCCTCCCAGTGAAAAGAGAGAGGGAGGGCGTAATTACTTCCACATTAAAACAACAACAACATCACACTGGGTCGATAACGTTAATAACACATTACGTAACGTAGCATTTAGGTTGTGTGTGTGTGTGTGTGTGTGTGTGTGAGTGCATGTGCATGTATGCATGTGAGTTAGTGTGTGTGTGTGTGTGTGTGTGTGTGTGTGTGTGTGTGTGTGTGTGTGTGTGTGTGTGTGTGTGTGTGTGTGTGTGTGTGTGTGTGTGTGTGTGTGTGTGTGTGTTTGAACAACGTTTTTCCATGTCTATGGGAACCACAGAGGAAGAGGGTGTGTTCTGTAGATCTAATAAATAACCTAATGCTGTTTTAATGGAGGGTTTGTTCATTAAATAAAGACAACTGTTTATTCTTGGTGGTGTTGGAGACAGCTTGACTCCATCCATGACTAGTTGTAATCTGTTTAGTCTTGGTGGTGTTGGAGACAGCTTGACTCCATTCATGTCTTGTTGTAATCTGTTTAGTCTTGGTGGTGTTGGGGGACAGCTTGACTCCATTCATGACTAGTTGTAACAGACAGATTTGGTTGATGGTGAGACTAGAAAAACCCCAATGTTAAGACTATCTATGTACGACATATAGTCTGTTCACTCATGAATCCTTGAGTCCAGAGTCCCTGGGTGGTGCATTGAAAAGTTAATGTTGCAGTTGATTATAGATCTGATGTTGAAGGACTAGAGTTTACTGTTAGTTAGCCAGGGACTTAGAATAGGCTACTGTAGCTACTTCCCAGTTGTCCCCTTGGTCACTATGATATGCAAATCTACTGTGGCTTGTGACTGTTTATTGACTTTGTCTGCTTAGTCAAATGAACAGAGTCATAATGTAAAGTAGTCCAGAAGAGAAAACTTTCAAATGCTTCTACACATTGGAGAGGACAGGTAGTCTCCTCTACTATAAGGTCAGTCGTACAGTCTTTAACTTTCAGGCCCTTGTCAAGCCTTAAGCCACTCGTATCCCTCTAGGCTTCCCTGCAGCTCTGCCCTGTCCTGCCCTGCCCTGCTTGTCTGTCTGGTGGACAAAGGGATTGGCCAGGGATTAGGTTTGTGTGTCAGGGTTAGTTTAGTTGTACGTACAACGTTGTCTTTGGTCCGATTCCAGACACTCACACAAATGCAAACACGTGGACAGTGGACACAGACCTAAACGCACCAAAAAAAGACAGAGCAAGACACAAACACACACGAATGTGGAATGCATGCTCACGCACACACACACACTTTCAGACCATTCTGTGGGTCAGATTTGAGTTTACTCTGTCACAGTGGATGCTAGTGTAAGTGAGTAGTGCTTCGTCTGAGACTCCAAAAGAATTGGAAGAAGAAGAAGAAGAAGAAGAAGAAGAAGAAGAAGAAGAAGAAGAAGAAGAAGAAGAAGAAGAAGAAGAAGAAGAAGAAGAAGAAGAAGAAGAAGGAAATCAGGCAGTAAAACCACAGAAAGCCAAAGTAAGGAGAACACAGTGTTGTGAGGCTCCAGCCCTAACCCACAGGCATTCTGGGACACTAGGCTATATTTTACAACAGCCAATCAGAATGCACGGCCATCAGTCTCATAATGACATGTTAGGAGGAAGACAGAGCGAGCGAGAGAGAGAGAGAGAGAGAGAGGGACGAAAGAGCGAGTGAGAGAGAGAAAGAGAGAGAGAGAGAGAGAGAGAGAGAGAGAGAGAGAGAGAGAGAGAGAGAGAGAGAGAGAGAGAGAGAGAGAGAGAGAGAGATCCATGGGATCCCTACAAAACCAGACAGATGTTTCTATGACACCTATATGCCAGTTTATAACCTGATGTGATGGTCCCTAACCAGACAGTTTATAACCTGATGGTTCCTAACCAGACAGTTTATAACCTGATGGTTCCTAACCAGACAGTTTATAACCTGATGGTTCCTAACCAGACAGTTTATAACCTGATGGTCCCTAACCAGACAGTTTATAACCTGATGGTTCCTAACCAGACAGTTTATAACCTGATGGTCCCTAACCAGACAGTTTATAACCTGATGGTTCCTAACCAGACAGTTTATAACCTGATGGTTCCTAACCAGACAGTTTATAACCTGATGGTCCCTAACCAGACAGTTTATAACCTGATGGTTCCTAACCAGACAGTTTATAACCTGATGGTCCCTAACCAGACAGTTTATAACCTGATGGTTCCTAACCAGACAGTTTATAACCTGATGGTCCCTAACCAGACAGTTTATAACCTGATGGTTCCTAACCAGACAGTTTATAACCTGATGGTTCCTAACCAGACAGTTTATAACCTGATGGTCCCTAACCAGACAGTTTATAACCTGATGGTTCCTAACCAGACAGTTTATAACCTGATGGTCCCTAACCAGACAGTTTATAACCTGATGGTCCCTAACCAGACAGTTTATAACCTGATGGTTCCTAACCAGACAGTTTATAACCTGATGGTTCCTAACCAGACAGTTTATAACCTGATGGTCCCTAACCAGACAGTTTATAACCTGATGGTTCCTAACCAGACAGTTTATAACCTGATGGTTCCTAACCAGACAGTTTATAACCTGATGGTCCCTAACCAGACAGTTTATAACCTGATGGTTCCTAACCAGACAGTTTATAACCTGATGGTTCCTAACCAGACAGTTTATAACCTGATGGTTCCTAACCAGACAGTTTATAACCTGATGGTTCCTAACCAGACAGTTTATAACCTGATGGTTCCTAACCAGACAGTTTATAACCTGATGGTTCCTAACCAGACAGTTTATAACCTGATGGTCCCTAACCAGACAGTTTATAACCTGATGGTTCCTAACCAGACAGTTTATAACCTGATGGTTCCTAACCAGACAGTTTATAACCTGATGGTTCCTAACCAGACAGTTTATAACCTGATGGTTCCTAACCAGACAGCTTATAACCTGATGGTTCCTAACCAGACAGTTTATAACCTGATGGTCCCTAACCAGACAGTTTATAACCTGATGGTTCCTAACCAGACAGTTTATAACCTGATGGTTCCTAACCAGACAGTTTATAACCTGATGGTTCCTAACCAGACAGTTTATAACCTGATGGTTCCTAACCAGACAGTTTATAACCTGATGGTTCCTAACCAGACAGTTTATAACCTGATGGTCCCTAACCAGACAGTTTATAACCTGATGGTTCCTAACCAGACAGTTTATAACCTGATGGTTCCTAACCAGACAGTTTATAACCTGATGGTTCCTAACCAGACAGTTTATAACCTGATGGTTCCTAACCAGACAGTTTATAACCTGATGGTCCCTAACCAGACAGTTTATAACCTGATGGTCCCTAACCAGACAGTTTATAACCTGATGGTCCCTAACCAGACAGTTTATAACCTGATGGTTCCTAACCAGACAGTTTATAACCTGATGGTTCCTAACCAGACAGTTTATAACCTGATGGTTCCTAACCAGACAGTTTATAACCTGATGGTTCCTAACCAGACAGTTTATAACCTGATGGTTCCTAACCAGACAGTTTATAACCTGATGGTTCCTAACCAGACAGTTTATAACCTGATGGTCCCTAACCAGACAGTTTATAACCTGATGGTTCCTAACCAGACAGTTTATAACCTGATGGTCCCTAACCAGACAGTTTATAACCTGATGGTTCCTAACCAGACAGTTTATAACCTGATGGTTCCTAACCAGACAGTTTATAACCTGATGGTTCCTAACCAGACAGTTTATAACCTGATGGTTCCTAACCAGACAGTTTATAACCTGATGGTTCCTAACCAGACTGCAGTGATAAAGAAGATCTGACACTTATATTGACCATATTATTATAATCACATCACAATGTATCATTTAAGCCTACTATGAGTTCGTCCCAAATGGCACCCTATTCCATAGTGCACAACTTTTGACCAGAGCCCTATGGGACTCTACACTCTTATAAAAAAGGGTTCCAAAGGGGTTCTTCAGCTGTCCCCTAGGAGAACCCTTCTTGGTTCCAGCTAGAACCCTTTTTGGTTCCAGGTAGAACCCTCTGTGGAAAGAGTTCTGCATGGAACTGAAAAGGGTTCTACCTGGAACCCAAAATAGCTTTTCAAAAGGGTTCTCCCATGCAGACAGCTGAAGAAAACTTTTAGGTTCTAGATAGTACCTTTTTTTCTAAGAGTATATGACTTACTGTCAAAACTGGATTCCCATGGCTCGAAGCCTGATTCTTAACAACTCAATCAAAAGCTACAATTACAAACAAGTCAATGCATACTCCATGTGTCCTTGAGTAGGCTACAGTAGGTAATCTACAGTAGTCTGTGTACTCTCAGGACCATCTGACATTTGTTTTGTGGCTTTTAAAGATGGCCTCACTGTGGAATTACTTCTGGTCTGGAAAACCACTCTGATGTATTGGACATGTGTGGTGTGAAATGTCTCTCTCTCCCTGTGTGTGTGTGTGTGTGTGTGTGTGTGTGTGTGTGTGTGTCTGTACGTGCCATACCCACTGAGACACAAACACACACACACACACACACACACACACAACATTCTAGCGAGGGCTTGCATAATCTCAAACACCTATATGAGTGCTTTTGACACAGATGCCCCATCACTCTTCCCGTGACTGTCAATGTTATTTTGTGTTTAATGAATGGGTCGGAGCGCGCGTCCCTCCGGATATATCGGGCTGGCTGAGCGAAACGAAAGCCTCGCGCCCACCTGTCGCTGTTACACAAGAATAGAAAACCCACCCGGCGACTAGTCATGCAGGAATAAGATAGGCCACTGTCTGCAGCTAAATATGCTCTAGTGGTGATAAACCCGAGAGAGAGAGAGAGAGAGAGAGAGAGAGAGAGAGAGAGAGAGAGAGAGAGAGAGAGAGAGAGAGAGAGAGAGAGAGAGAGAGAGAGAGAGAGAGAGAGAAACAGACAAATATAGACAAAGAAATACTGTTGAGTGTCTGACAACGGTGTGAAAGTTTGTTGACAGTCTTTGACATTGCAATGCTGTAGCCTACCAATATATACTTGCAGCCACGCGATTATCCTTGCCTGTCTGCAAAATCAAACTGCGTTCGCGGGGTGATCTTAAAAATAGCCCACCAGGTAAAGTTTGTGACTGACACGACATTGCCAAGTTTATACATGAACAAACAAAAATAACATTGAAATGCATTAATCCTGAATAAAATAGGTGTGACAAAATTAAATCATTGCAAACCTTATGCGGGGCTCTAAGTAGCCGGTGGACTCCCGCTATCTGATTGATAAGCGGGATATCCTCTCGGAACGTGTAGTGAGGTGGTCGGGTCGGTTCCGGGAAGTTGGTGCTGTTGAATGGATCGGTGTCGTCTAAGAACTGAACCCTGCAGACAAACGTAGCCATGATGTATCCATGCAAGAGGCTCCTCCGATGAGGGGGGGCAGCTAACCCAGGTTAATGATTAGACCCGTCGCCTAGCAAGGAGCACAGCCCGTCTCTCTGTCTGCTGCTGCCCGTGACAACAACAAAAACAGCAGGTTGACAAGTTTGATCAGCCGCTCGCCACCGCTCTGGTTGGGTGGGCTACTATAATCAGACCTCGTGTGGGCGTCTTCTCGTGAAGTCTGGTTGGACCGGCACAAGAAACTGTTTTGGTTCGCGGGTTGTTTAGTTTGTCTATAGGGAGAACCTATTTGTCCCGTTACTCAGCCCTGTGACCGTGTCACTGTGGAGTTGCTGCTGGCTCTTGTCACAGCAGGTGGCCAATGACACGGGAGGCAAGCAAGGTGCTGGAGAGAGAGAGAGAGAGAGAGAGAGAGAGCGCGTTGGATAGTGAATTGAATTGAGAGAGATCTTAGTCTGCATTGGACAGCCGGTGTGTCGTCTATAGAGGTAGAGCAAATCCATCCCCCTGCGACTGACCCCCCCCTCCCAAATCCATCCCCCTGCGACTGACCCCCCCTTCTCCCCTTGGCATTAGCGCAACAGTGAGGACTGCGACTGATTTCAAAGCAAATGGTGACCTCTTCTGGCATACTGTTGATCATGCACCAGAACGGAAGAAGTGCACTGCTGTAATTCAATCTAGTCCGCAATGAGGTTGTAAATTTACGTTGAAGCTAAGGCCCTTCAAAGGAAGGTGCTTACAGTTTTTTACAAGTGTGAGAAGTTTGTTAACTAAGTACTGCAAATATTCAACCTGGACCTGGGGCGGCAGGTAGCTTAGTGGTTAAGAGCGTTGTGCCAGTAACCGAAAGGTTGCTGGTTCTAATCCCCAAGCCGACTAGGTGAAAAATCTGTCGATGTGCCCTTGAGCAAGGCACTTAACCCTAATTGCTCCTGTAAATCGCTCTTAGTCTGCTAAATGACCCCAAAAAACAAAAAAAAAGACTCAAGGATGGCGCTGCAGAGATGGATAGCAGCCATTTTATGGGCTCCTGACCAATTCTGCTATTTTGTGTTTTTTTTACGCTGATCTCAACTTTTGTTGTACATAATATTGCTCCCATAATTTCCTATGACCGAAAACAGCTTCTGGACATCAGAACAGAGATCACTAACCTCAATTTGGATGAAGATTTCTACTTCAACGAGTCGGCAGCTGTAAATATACTGCTCATCCCGGACCAGGGCCCTGTTGCATAAAACATCTTAAGTTAATTTACCCCTTATTTTTTAACTTAAAGTTTCCTTAACTTTAAGTCAGTTGCACACAACATTTTAAGGCAAATGTCCCCCTTAAATTAAGTGAAAAAGTTACGTCCCTTAACTGCTTCATTCAGTATGGATATCAATGGAAACAATATTTGTGGAGGTGAATGTTGCTTTCCTCTGCCCTGGTTTCAAATGGAAAACATCCACCAGCTAGCTAGGTAGCTAAACAATGGAAGGTGCACAGTCCATGGCTACATGGCTCCATGGCTCCATGGCTCCATGGCTCCATGGCTCCATGGCTACATGGCTACATGGCTACATGGCTACATGGCTACATGGCTCCATGGCTCCATGGCTCCATGGCTACATGGCTACATGGCTACATGGCTACATGGCTACATGGCTACATGGCTAGCTAGATACCTACTCTGGAAGTTAGCTTGATGTGCTAGAAAGTAGTAGAAACAAGTTAAGGAAAAAAGTAACTTAAATAAATGTATTATCTTCTCAAAGTATTTGTTTCTCCTGTCTTGAATGTAGAACTTATATATATTTTATATTTTTATTACTTATATATATTTGTTGTTGTTGGTATTTTAACCCCCTTTTTCTCCCCAATTTCGTGGTGTACAATTGGTAGCTACAGTCTTGTCCCATCGCTGCAACTCCCGTACGGACACGGGAGAGGCGAAGGTCGAGAGTCGTGCGTCCTCCGAAACACAACCCCCAACCGAGCCGCACTGCTTCTTGACCCGGAAGCCAGCCGGATCCAATGTGTCGGAGGAAACACCGTACACCTGGCGACCGAGTCAGCGTGCACTGCGCCCTTCCCGCCACAGGAGTGGCTAGTGCGTGACGGGACCAGAACATCCCTGCCGACCAAACCCTCACCTACCCTGGACGACGCTGGGCCAACTGTGCACCGCCCCATGGGTCTCTTGGTCGCGACCGGCTGCGACAGAGCCTGGACACGAACCAGATAGAACTTATATTTAATGAGACATTTATATTTACCAGGTCATCTCCATGGTAACCAGAGACTCTTTCTGCCTTACATGCCTTCGACTACCATAAAACCTTAAACTTATGCCCTTACCTAAGGAAATGTTTGAGTGGCTCTATGCAACGCCCTTAGGTAAGGGAAAAACATTCCTTGAATGAATCCCTTAAGGGAAACACTTAAGATGTTTTATGTCCCTGACAGGCAAACGAGAGCCTCCCTGACATCGACGAGTAATTAAGCCGCCTCTACCCTCCGTTCTTTTGGCCAACGTACAATCACTGGAGAACAAACAGGACGAGCTCCGTTCGAGGCTATCCTATCAACTGGACCCGAAGAACTGTAATATCCTGTGTTTCTCTGAGTCGTGGAGGAACAAGGACGTGAATAACATCTAGCTGGTTTTTCTATGCATCGTCAAGACCTTCAGGTAAGGTTAAGGAAGGACGTGTGTGTCTCTTTGTTAACAACAGCTGGTGTGTGATCTCTAATGTTAAGGAAGTCTCTAGGTTTTTGCTCGCCTTACCATGAGAGTTTTCATCTATATTTTTCGTAGCTGTCTATTTACCACCACAAATCTCTCTCTCCCTCTCCCTCTCCCTCTCCCTCTCCCTCTCCCTCTCCCTCTCCCTCTCCCTCTCCCTCTCCCTCTCTCTCTCTCTCTCTCTCTCTCTCTCTCTCTCTCTCTCTCTCTCTCTCTCTCTCTCTCTCTCTCTCTCTCTCTCTCTCTCTCTCTCTCTCTCTCTCTCTCTCTCTCTCTCTCTCTCTCTCTCTCTCTCTCTCTCTCTCTCTCTCTCTCTCTCTCTCTCTCTCTCTCTCTCCATCCTCCCTCAACGAGCTGTATAAGGCCATAAGCAAACAAGAAAATGCTTTGGCAAAGTGGGTGGGGTAATATCCTTCCTTGTTGGCCCTGTCCGGGGGTATCATTGGACGGGGCCACAGTGTCCACCCCCCCCCATCTCAGCCTCCAGTATCTATGCTGAAATAATCTATGTGTCGAGGGGCTAGGGTCAGTCTGTTATATCTGGAGTAATTCTCCTGTCTTATCTGATGTCCTGTGTGAACTATTCTCCCTCTAATTCTCTCTCTCTCCCTCTCTCCCTCCCCTCCCAGAGGACCTGAGCCCTAGGACCATGCCTCAGAACTACCTGGCCTGATGACTCCTGGCTGTCTCCAGTCCACCTGGTTGTGCTGCTGCTCCAGTTTCAACTGTTCTGCCTGCGGCTATGGAACCCTGACCTGTTCACGGGATGTGCTACCTTGTCCCGGACCTGCTGTTTTCGACTCTCTCTCTCTCTCTCTACCACACCTGCTGTCTCGACCTCTGAATGCTCGGCTATGAAAAGCCAACTGATAATTACTCCTGAGGTACTGGCCTGTTGCACCCTCTACAACCACTGATTATTATTTGACCTTGCTGGTCATCTATGAACATTTGAACATCTTGAAGAACAATCTGGCCTTAATGGCCATGTACTGTTATAATCTCCACCCAGCACAGCCAGAAGAGGACTGGCCACCACTCAGAGCCTGGTTCCTCTCTAGGTTTCTTCCTAGGTTCCTGCAATTCTAGGGAGTTTTTCCTAGCCACCATGCTTCTACATCTGCATTGCTTGCTGTTTGGGGTTTTAGGCTGGGTTTCTGTATAGCACTTTGTGATATCTGCTGATGCAAAAAGGGCTTTTAAATACATTTGATTGATATGTTACGAATTTGTAATACTCATATGTTCCAAATTCCAATTTGTTCTGTGGCTAGGCGGCTAACGCTAATGTTAGCTAGGTGGCTAACATTAGCTAGGCTAGTGGTTAGGGTTAAGGTTAAGGTTAGGGTTCAGAGTTAGGTTAAAGAGATAACGTTAGGGTTAGGGGAAGGGTTAGCCAACATGCTAAGTAGATGCGAAGTAGCCAAAAAGTAGTAAGAGGTTGCAAAGTTGCTAATTAGCTAAAATGCTAAAGTTGTCCGTGAGGAGATTCGAACGCGCAACCTTTGGGTTGATAGACGTTTACGATATACGTTCGTTTTATACCCTACCAAACGTAACATATCGTACGAATTTGGAGTGTGACGTATTTATCTTTACTATGTTACGTGTAGTGTATGAGACCAGGCTGATTGTTTATCTACAATAGCTGGCTTTCATCCCAGCGTCGCTCTGACATAGTCCTCGAAGCTTCAGCACGGCATGTCCTCCAGTAAAGACACAATCATTCATTGCTTTACAATGCCTGACGTTTGCTCTGTTGCATTTGTGCTTTGGAAAAACCTAACAACAGAAAGGGGAGGCAGGTCGATTGAGAGAGAATGAGAGAGCGGAGAACTGTTGTAACATAAGACTTCACTATGAAACCAACGTAACCCCTTAGCATCCGACAGCTCTTTCAGCCGGACAAATAACAGGTCAATCAAATACGTTCATAAATAGAGCAAAAGACTCCTGATAAATTAATTTACATGTTATGTGGTCTCACTGGGTGAAAACAACCATTATCACACTGTTATGTGGTCTCACTGGGTGAAAACAACCATTATCACACTGTTATGTGGTCTCACTGGGTGAAAACAACCATTATCACACTGTTATGTGGTCTCACTGGGTGAAAACAACCATTATCACACTGTTATGTGGTCTCACTGGGTGAAAACAACCATTATCACACTGTTATGTGGTCTCACTGGGTGAAAACAACCATTATCACACTGTAATGTGTTCTCACTGGATGAAACCAACCATTATCACACTGTAATGTGTTCTCACTGGGTGAAAACAAC
>NC_059208.1:61833705-61981205 GCF_020615455.1 Coregonus clupeaformis | reverse complement strand
AGTACATCATCTCTCTGGGAGAGGAGACGGGGAAAGTGAAGTGCATCATCTCTCTGGGAGAGGAGACAGGAAAGTGCCCATAAAAACACCCCATAAAAACAGAAAGCGTCGTGATGAGTTTCGGATGATTGGGTTAAATATTAGCTAACACTCTCACATGTGAACACTGAACAGATACTGTTGGATGATGGTAAAACATATTTTATGGCATGAAAGCACTGACTAATGGCACTGAAGCATAGAGTTCTACGTAATGGAAATAATACTGGGTATGTTTTCTTCTGTCACAATACTGGGTATGTTGTGGTTAACTTGGGTAATATTCATTAGGCAGCAAAGGGAAGAAAATGGACTGAAACAGAACCTAAACCTGTCCAATAAGAAATGCTTGTTTTTTGTGTTCGGTTGCTAAATGTTTTGTATCTTTTTAGTGGGGAACTGTTCATTTCAAGACCAACAGATGGGAGCAGAGAGCAAAATCGACATTTCTCCAACAGACCAGGATTAGGTGACTCCAGTCCTTGAAACCTGTGGGTGTGCAGGCTTTTGTTACATCCCAGCTCTAACACAACAGATTAAACAAATCTACAGTAATGAGCATGATCAGTAGATTAGCTGCATCAAGTATGTTTGTGCTGGGATGGAACAGAAGCCTGCACACACCCCTGTGGCCCTCCAACACCGGAGTTAATCAACCTTAGTCTACAGTAGTGTTTCCTAATCAGTGGGTGAGGGCCCACCTTTAAGTCATGGCTAGTGTATTTGCATTGACCTTTGCCCCTGAAATCATCAGGTTCGGTTGTGAGATCATTTCAATCACAATCATTTTCAAATTAAATAAATTGAAAAGATTAAAAAATAATATAGGAGTATGTGAGTTCTTTGAGTCAGTCAGTCAGAGATCTTTGAGGGAAGTTATATATCTATTGTAACGTGTTAGACCTATGGAGACCCTGCATGGGCACACCCATGTTTATGTTGCTTAGCGACTAGAGTGGCGCCGGAGAATATGGCTGCCGTTTTACAGCCCTCTAACCAATTGTGTTTTTTCGCGTTATTTGTAATTTTTTCTGTACGTAATGTTTCTGCCACCGTCTCTTATGACCAAAAAGAGCTTCTTGATATCAGGACAGCGATTACTCACCTCTTATTGGACAAATATTTTTTCTTCAACGAGTCAGACGTGAAGGATATCCTACAGACACCCGACAAGGCCCAAATCCCCACCATTCGCAGGAGAAAGAGACGGTAGATATCGTGGACGTAGGTCGGGGTGCCTTGTAAGGATCCGACGGCAAGCGAGTAAACTGCCTCTTCCATCAATCCTATTCGCCAATCTTCAATCATTGGAAAATAAATTAAATGACCTAAGATTACGGTTCTCCTACCAACGGGACATTAAAAACTGTAATATCTTATGTTTCACCAAGTCGTGGCTGAACGACGACATGGACAACATACAGCTGGCGAGATATATGCTGCATCGGCAGGATAGAACGGCTGACTCCGGTAAGAGAAGGGGTGGCGGTCTGTGTATATTTATAAACAACAGCTGGTGCACAAAATCAAATACTAAGGAAGTGTCGAGGTTTTGCTCGCCTGAGGTAGAGTACCTTATGATAAGCTGTAGACCACACTATTTACCAAGAGAGTTTTCATCTATATTTTTCATAGCTGTCTATCTACCACCACAAACCAATGCTGGCATTAAGATTGCACTCAATGAGCTGTATAAGGCCATAACTAAACAGGAAAACGCTAATGCAGAGGCAGCGCTCCTAGTGGCCGGGGACATGAATGCAGGGAAACTCAAATCCGTTCTACCTAATTTCTACCAGCATGTTAAATGTACAACCAGAGGAAAAAAACTCTAGATCACCTTTACTCCACACACAGAGACGCATACAAAGCTCTCCCTCGCCCTCCATTTGGCGAATCTGACCATAACTTTATCCTCCTGTTTCCTGCTTATAAGCAAAAACTAAAGCAGGAAGCACCAGTGACAACAAAAAAGTGGTCAGATGACACAGATGCTAAGCTACAGGACTGTTTTGCTAGCACAGACTGGAACATGTTCCGGGATTCTTCAGATAGCATTGAGGAGTACACCACATCAGTCACTGGCTTCATCAATAAGTGCATCGATGACGTCGTCCCCACAGTGACCGTACGTACATACCCCAACCAGAAGCCATGGATTACAGGCAACATCCGCACTGAGCTAAAGGGTAGAGCTGCCGCTTTCAAGGAGCGGGACTCTAACCTGGACGCTTATTAGAAATCCCGCTATGCCCTCCGACGAACCATCAAACAGGCAAAGAGTCAATACAGGACTAAGATTGAATCGTACTACACCGGCTCTGACGCTCGTTGGATGTGGCAGGGCTTGAAAACTATTACAGACTACAAAGGGAAGCACAGCCGCGAGCTGCCCAGTGACACAAGACTTCCAGACGAGCCATCCACTTCTATGCTCGCTTCGAGGCAAGCAACACTGAAGCATGCATGAGAGCACCAGCTGTTCCGGATGACTATGTGATCACGCTCTCTGTAGCTGATGTGAGTAAGACCTTTAAACAGGTCAACATTAACAAGGCCGCAGGGCCAGACGGATTACCAGGACGTGTACTCCGAGCATGTGCTGACCAACTGGCAAGTGTCTTCACCAACATTTTCAACACGTCCCTGACTGAGTCTGTAATACCAACATGTTTCAAGCAGACCACCATAGTCCCCGTGCCCAAGGACACTAAGATAACCTGCCTGAATGACTACCAACCCGTAGCACTGACGTCTGTAGCCATGAAGTGCTTTGAAAGGCTGGTCATGGCTCACATCAACACCATCATCCCAGAAACCCTAGACCCACTCCAATTTGCATACCACCCCAACAGATCCACAGATGATGCAATCTCTATTGCACTCCACACTGCCCTTTCCCACCTGGACAAGAGGAACACCTACGTGAGAATGCTATTCATTGACTACAGCTCAGCGTTCAACACCATAGTGCCCTCAAAGCTCATCACTAAGCTAAGGATCCTGGGACTAAACAACTGGCTAAGGATCCTCCCTCTGCAACTGGATCCTGGACTTCCTGAAGGGCTGCCCCCAGGTGGTAAGGGTAGGTAACAACACATCTGCCACACTGATCCTCAACACAGGGGCCCCTAAGGGGTGCGTGCTCAGTCCCCTCCTGTACTCCCTGTTCACCCATGACTGCATGGCCAGGCACGACTCCAACACCATCATTAAGTTTGCCGACGACACAACAGTGGTAGGCCTGATCACTGACGACGATGAGACAGCCTATAGGGAGGAGGTCAGAGACCTGGCCATGTGGTGCCAGGATAACAACCTCTCCCTCAACGTGACTAAGACAAAGGAGATGATTGTGGACTACAGGAAAAAAAAGAGGACTGAGCACGCCCCCATTCTCATCGACGGGGCTGTAGTGGAACAGGTTGAGAGCTTCAAGTTCCTTGGTGTCCACATCACCAACGAACTATCATGGTCGAAACACACCAAGCTAGTCGTGAAGAGGGCACGAGAAAATCTCAGGAGACTGAAAAGATTTGGCATGGGTCCTCAGATCCTCAAAAAGTTATACAGCTGCACCATCGAGAGCATCCTGACTGGTTGCATCACCGCCTGGTATGGCAACTGCTCGGCCTCCGACCGCAAGGCACTACAGAGGGTAGTGCGTACGGCCCAAGACATCACTGGGGCCAAGCTTCCTGCCATCCAGGACCTCTATACCAGGCGGTGTCAGAGGAAGGCCCTCAAAATTGTCAAAGACTCCAGCCACCCTAGTCATAGACTGTTCTCTCTGCTACCGCACGGCAAGCGGTACCGGAGCGCCAAGTCTAGGTCCAAAAGGCTTCTCAACAGCTTCTACCCCCAAGCCATAAGACTCCTGAACAGCTAATCATGGCTACCCTGACTATTTGCACTGCCCCCCCACCCCATCTTTTTACGCTGCTGCTACTCTGTTATTTATTTATGCATAGTCACTTTAACTCTACCCACATGTACATATTACCTCAACTACCTCAACTAACCGGTGCCCCCGCACATTGACTCTGCACCGGTACCCCCCTGTATATATAGCCTCCCTACTGTTATTTTATTTTACTTCTGCTCTTTTTTTCTCAACAATTTTTTGTTGTTGTTGTTTTATTTTACTTTTTATTAAGAAATAACTGCATTGTTGGTTAAGGGCTCTAAGTAAGCATTTCACGGTAATGTCTACACCTGTTGTATTCGGCGCATGTGGCAAATAAATTTTGATTTGATTTGATTTTATCATATGTAGATTGTAGCTGCTGGCTTTTCAAAGTCATATACACAAGTCAAGTTCAAATTGCTGAGTCATCTTCAAGTGTTTACGTAAAGTTGTCTGTACATGTTCAGTTCTGTGGTGTCCAACCGAACCTTGAGAGTTGTATTAGTTACATTTCACCATCTATACCAGGGGCAGACAACATACATAATCTGGCCATTCGGGAGGTTTGAGTAAAAATATACATTTTGGATTAAAAAACCCTCCGGGCCGCTCTTGAAAGTCTAAAACTCGATAGAAAGTATGTCGAAATTATAATGGACCTATACGTTTTCAAATAACTGCCCTTTTTGTGGTCCGCAAATTGCTTTTGACCAACAAATCATTCCCCAAAAACTGTGCAACCCTCCGCTGAATTTTGAAATCCCAATGTGGCCCTCGAGCGAAAATGATTGCCCACCCTGATCTTTACAGTATCAGCTTGAAGCATAAGGAGGCGATGCGTGCCATTGTGTATCCATGTACCCAGCCTTGTAATCATTTAGTTAACAGAGAGTAATACCATTCTGTACACAAGCCTAGCTTGGCTTTGGCACAAATGGCGTGTTCATTCATCATATGGATACTCTCGATAGGGGAGTGGACTCTCAGCCTGAGGTTACTCCCAGCCTCCCGCCAGGTTCTCTGTTCTCTGTACCAGACTCTCTGTTCAGCACATGATAGATAAGGGGGGGGCGATGACATCAGAGGGGGAGGCCGATGACATCAGAGTGGGAGGCTGATGACATCAGAGTGGGAGGCCGATGACATCAGAGGGGGAGGCCGATGACATAATAATAATAATAATAATATGCCATTTAGCAGACGCTTTTATCCAAAGCGACTTACAGTCATGTGTGCATACATTTTTACGTATGGGTGGTTCCGGGGATCGAACCCACTATCCTGGCGTTACAAGCGCCATGCTCTACCAATTGAGCTACAGAGGACCACAGAGTGGGAGGCCGATGACATCAGAGTGGGAGGCCGATGACATCAGAGTGGGAGGCCGATGACATCAGAGTGCACCATCAGACCATCTCCTTGAAATGAGAAAACCTTGAATTTTAGAATATTTTTTTTTCCTTAAGTGTGTGTACTTTACTGTGTTTATACATGGAATATCTTTTTTTTTAATGGCAAAAGTTCCAAAATAGCTGGAGTGGGACTTTAATTGCTAGCCAGATCTAGGAAGTTTGATCGACATGGAATGAGAGTCTGAGGAGTTAAAAAACAGATCTGTGATCAGACTTCATTCCTGTTTTCCACCTCACATTCCCAGGAGCATTTATGATCCCATTCCTGATCCTGCTGGTTCTGGAGGGAATTCCACTGCTGCACCTGGAATTTGCTATCGGACAGCGCCTCAGGAAGGGCAGTGTGGGAGTGTGGACGGCCATTAACCCATATCTGACTGGTGTTGGTGAGTCCAACACAAACAGTAGAAAAATGTGTAGTGAGCTTACCAATGTAAAAAATAAAGTTCTGCAGTCTTCAAAGTGAGGTTATCATGTTTGGAGAGTGTGTATCTATCTTCTCCTTCTAATGCTAGAGTCCCAAATGGCACCCTATTCCCTACATAGTGCACTACTTTAGACCGGAGGCAAAGGGCTCTGGTCTAAAGTAGTGCACTACATAGGTAATAGGGTGCCATTTGGGACTCAGCCATAAAGGACCATTACCTTACCTCACAGATATGTGGTGATATCTGGAATAACGCCTCGGGCAGAGGAGGCTGGTGGGAGGAGCTACAGGAGGACGGCTCGTTGTAATGGCTGGAACGGAACGCATCAAACACATGGAAACCACGACTGACTCAGTTCCATGTATTTCATTCCAGCCATTGCAATGAGCCCGTCCTCCCGTAGCTCCTCCCACCAGCCTCCTCTGGCCCCAGGCACACCACTGGCATGTGGTGATATCTGGAACGATTGTGTCCTACAGGGGTCGCCTCCTTGTCAGTCTCCTTCCTGGTGGGCATGTACTACAACACTATCATCGCCTGGGTGATGTGGTACTTCTTCAACTCCTTCCAGAACCCTCTGCCGTGGAGTCAGTGTCCTGTCGATGACAACCTGACGGGTATGTTCATATTCTGCATGGATTTAAAGTCACAAGTTCACTAAAAAAAATCAGTTTTTAAGACCACCAAAAGGGTGTCTGATGTGGAGATTTTCATGGTCCTTATCTTGTGAGGCATCTAAGCTCTACAGAAGTCGTTGTCAGGCAAAATGCTGTTGGACTGGCCCCGTTGTCAGGCAAAATGCTGTTGGACTGGCCCCGTTGTCAGGCAAAATGCTGTTGGACTGGCCCCGTTGTCAGGCAAAATGCTGTTGGACTGGCCCCGTTGTCAGGCAAAATGCTGTTGGACTGGCCCTTTGGGTTTAACTGTGTTTTTGCCGCACCCCTGTAGGTCTGGTCTCAGAATGCGCCCGGAGTTCGCCAGTGGATTATTTCTGGTACAGAGACACACTCAACACGTCCGCATCCATAGGGGACTCTGGAGGACTGCAGTGGTGGATGGTGTTGTGTCTACTGTGTGCCTGGCTGGTGTTGTACGTCTGCTGCCTTCGTGGCATTGAGACCACTGGCAAGGTACGATACCCCGTCCCATTGAGACCACTGGCAAGGTACGATACTGGGTCCCATTGAGAAAACTGGCAAGGTACGATACCCGGTCTCTTCGGGTACCATTCAGATAGGATTCTAGACTTAATTCAATTTTAAGTGTTTTCCATTCAGAATCGCAACACACTTTACATTAAAACAATAATAATATAACATAGAAAGCAAAACAATCCCTTATTAAAAGCCTGGCTAAAAAGTGATTTAAAAACCTCAATGGTGTCCGCCCCTCCTACATGGACAGGGCAAGCTGTTCCACAACTGAGGTTCTTTAACAGAGATCGCTCAGCCCCCTGCCGTGGTTCTGCATCTAGGAACCGTAAGCAGACCGTCTCCTTGGGAGCGGAGCGCCCTCACTGGGTTGCACGGAACGAGCGTGTCTGTCAGATGAGAGGGGGGCAAGGCCATGCGGTGCCTTAAAAGTGAAGAGTGAGACTTTACAGGCAGCCAGTGTAGTGCAGAACCAGCTGGAGTGATGTGCTCATGTCTTCTTGTGTTGGTTAGAATCCCAGCTGCAGAGTTCTGGACAAGTTGTAGGCTTCTAATAGTAGAGTCTGAGCAGCTGGAGATGAGAGTATTACAGTAGTCTAGATTATATTAGAGTCTGAGCAGCTGGAGAGGAGAGTATTACAGTAGTCTAGATTATATTAGAGTCTGAGCAGCTGGAGAGGAGAGTATTACAGTAGTCTAGATTATATTAGAGTCTGAGCAGCTGGACAGGAGAGTATTACAGTAGTCTAGATTATATTAGAGACTGAGCAGCTGGAGAGGAGAGTATTACAGTAGTCTAGATTATATTAGAGTCTGAGCAGCTGGAGAGGAGAGTATTACAGTAGTCTAGATTATATTAGAGTCTGAGCAGCTGGAGAGGAGAGTTTTACAGTAGTCTAGATTATATTAGAGTCTGAGCAGCTGGACAGGAGAGTTTTACAGTAGTCTAGATTATATTAGAGTCTGAGCAGCTGGAGAGGAGAGTATTACAGTAGTCTAGATTATATTAGAGTCTGAGCAGCTGGACAGGAGAGTATTACAGTAGTCTAGATTATATTAGAGTCTGAGCAGCTGGAGAGGAGAGTATTACAGTAGTCTAGATTATATTAGAGTCTGAGCAGCTGGAGAGGAGAGTATTACAGTAGTCTAGATTATATTAGAGTCTGAGCAGCTGGACAGGAGAGTTTTACAGTAGTCTAGATTATATTAGAGTCTGAGCAGCTGGAGAGGAGAGTATTACAGTAGTCTAGATTATATTAGAGTCTGAGCAGCTGGAGAGGAGAGTTTTACAGTAGTCTAGATTATATTAGAGTCTGAGCAGCTGGACAGGAGAGTATTACAGTAGTCTAGATTATATTAGAGTCTGAGCAGCTGGACAGGAGAGTTTTACAGTAGTCTAGATTATATTAGAGTCTGAGCAGCTGGAGAGGAGAGTATTACAGTAGTCTAGATTATATTAGAGTCTGAGCAGCTGGACAGGAGAGTATTACAGTAGTCTAGATTATATTAGAGTCTGAGCAGCTGGAGAGGAGAGTATTACAGTAGTCTAGATTATATTAGAGTCTGAGCAGCTGGAGAGGAGAGTATTACAGTAGTCTAGATTATATTAGAGTCTGAGCAGCTGGACAGGAGAGTTTTACAGTAGTCTAGATTATATTAGAGTCTGAGCAGCTGGAGAGGAGAGTATTACAGTAGTCTAGATTATATTAGAGTCTGAGCAGCTGGACAGGAGAGTTTTACAGTAGTCTAGATTATATTAGAGTCTGAGCAGCTGGAGAGGAGAGTATTACAGTAGTCTAGATTATATTAGAGTCTGAGCAGCTGGAGAGGAGAGTATTACAGTAGTCTAGATTATATTAGAGTCTGAGCAGCTGGAGAGGAGAGTTTTACAGTAGTCTAGATTATATTAGAGTCTGAGCAGCTGGAGAGGAGAGTATTACAGTAGTCTAGATTATATTAGAGTCTGATCAGCTGGAGAGGAGAGTTTTACAGTAGTCTAGATTATATTAGAGTCTGAGCAGCTGGACATTAGAGTATTACAGTAGTCTAGATTATATTAGAGTCTGAGCAGCTGGAGAGGAGAGTTTTACAGTAGTCTAGATTATATTAGAGTCTGAGCAGCTGGAGAGGAGAGTTTTACAGTAGTCTAGATTATATTAGAGTCTGAGCAGCTGGAGAGGAGAGTATTACAGTAGTCTAGATTATATTAGAGTCTGAGCAGCTGGAGAGGAGAGTATTACAGTAGTCTAGATTATATTAGAGTCTGAGCAGCTGGAGAGGAGAGTATTACAGTAGTCTAGATTATATTAGAGTCTGAGCAGCTGGAGAGGAGAGTATTACAGTAGTCTAGATTATATTAGAGTCTGAGCAGCTGGAGAGGAGAGTATTACAGTAGTCTAGATTATATTAGAGTCTGAGCAGCTGGACATTAGAGTATTACAGTAGTCTAGATTATATTAGAGTCTGAGCAGCTGGAGAGGAGAGTTTTACAGTAGTCTAGATTATATTAGAGTCTGAGCAGCTGGAGAGGAGAGTATTACAGTAGTCTAGATTATATTAGAGTCTGAGCAGCTGGACATTAGAGTATTACAGTAGTCTAGATTATATTAGAGTCTGAGCAGCTGGACAGGAGAGTATTACAGTAGTCTAGATTATATTAGAGTCTGAGCAGCTGGACATTAGAGTATTACAGTAGTCTAGATTATATTAGAGTCTGAGCAGCTGGACAGGAGAGTATTACAGTAGTCTAGATTATATTAGAGTCTGAGCAGCTGGAGAGGAGAGTATTACAGTAGTCTAGATTATATTAGAGTCTGAGCAGCTGGACAGGAGAGTATTACAGTAGTCTAGATTATATTAGAGTCTGAGCAGCTGGAGAGGAGAGTATTACAGTAGTCTAGATTATATTAGAGTCTGAGCAGCTGGAGAGGAGAGTTTTACAGTAGTCTAGATTATATTAGAGTCTGAGCAGCTGGAGAGGAGAGTTTTACAGTAGTCTAGATTATATTAGAGTCTGAGCAGCTGGAGAGGAGAGTTTTACAGTAGTCTAGATTATATTAGAGTCTGAGCAGCTGGACAGGAGAGTATTACAGTAGTCTAGATTATATTAGAGTCTGAGCAGCTGGACAGGAGAGTATTACAGTAGTCTAGATTATATTAGAGTCTGAGCAGCTGGAGAGGAGCGTTTTACAGTAGTCTAGATTATATTAGAGTCTGATCAGCTGGACAGGAGAGTATTACAGTAGTCTAGATTATATTAGAGTCTGAGCAGCTGGAGAGGAGAGTTTTACAGTAGTCTAGATTATATTAGAGTCTGAGCAGCTGGACAGGAGAGTATTACAGTAGTCTAGATTATATTAGAGTCTGAGCAGCTGGAGAGGAGAGTATTACAGTAGTCTAGATTATATTAGAGTCTGAGCAGCTGGAGAGGAGAGTTTTACAGTAGTCTAGATTATATTAGAGTCTGAGCAGCTGGACAGGAGAGTATTACAGTAGTCTAGATTATATTAGAGTCTGAGCAGCTGGACAGGAGAGTATTACAGTAGTCTAGATTATATTAGAGTCTGAGCAGCTGGAGAGGAGCGTTTTACAGTAGTCTAGATTATATTAGAGTCTGATCAGCTGGAGAGGAGAGTATTACAGTAGTCTAGATTATATTAGAGTCTGAGCAGCTGGACAGGAGAGTATTACAGTAGTCTAGATTATATTAGAGTCTGAGCAGCTGGAGAGGAGAGTATTACAGTAGTCTAGATTATATTAGAGTCTGAGCAGCTGGACAGGAGAGTATTACAGTAGTCTAGATTATATTAGAGTCTGAGCAGCTGGAGAGGAGAGTTTTACAGTAGTCTAGATTATATTAGAGTCTGAGCAGCTGGACAGGAGAGTATTACAGTAGTCTAGATTATATTAGAGTCTGAGCAGCTGGACATTAGAGTATTACAGTAGTCTAGATTATATTAGAGTCTGAGCAGCTGGAGAGGAGAGTTTTACAGTAGTCTAGATTATATTAGAGTCTGAGCAGCTGGACAGGAGAGTATTACAGTAGTCTAGATTATATTAGAGTCTGAGCAGCTGGAGAGGAGAGTATTACAGTAGTCTAGATTATATTAGAGTCTGAGCAGCTGGAGAGGAGAGTTTTACAGTAGTCTAGATTATATTAGAGTCTGAGCAGCTGGACAGGAGAGTATTACAGTAGTCTAGATTATATTAGAGTCTGAGCAGCTGGACAGGAGAGTATTACAGTAGTCTAGATTATATTAGAGTCTGAGCAGCTGGAGAGGAGAGTATTACAGTAGTCTAGATTATATTAGAGTCTGAGCAGCTGGAGAGGAGAGTATTACAGTAGTCTAGATTATATTAGAGTCTGAGCAGCTGGACAGGAGAGTATTACAGTAGTCTAGATTATATTAGAGTCTGAGCAGCTGGAGAGGAGAGTATTACAGTAGTCTAGATTATATTAGAGTCTGAGCAGCTGGAGAGGAGAGTTTTACAGTAGTCTAGATTATATTAGAGTCTGAGCAGCTGGAGAGGAGAGTATTACAGTAGTCTAGATTATATTAGAGTCTGAGCAGCTGGAGAGGAGAGTTTTACAGTAGTCTAGATTATATTAGAGTCTGAGCAGCTGGACAGGAGAGTATTACAGTAGTCTAGATTATATTAGAGTCTGAGCAGCTGGACAGGAGAGTATTACAGTAGTCTAGATTATATTAGAGTCTGAGCAGCTGGAGAGGAGAGTATTACAGTAGTCTAGATTATATTAGAGTCTGAGCAGCTGGACAGGAGAGTATTACAGTAGTCTAGATTATATTAGAGTCTGAGCAGCTGGAGAGGAGAGTATTACAGTAGTCTAGATTATATTAGAGTCTGAGCAGCTGGAGAGGAGAGTATTACAGTAGTCTAGATTATATTAGAGTCTGAGCAGCTGGACAGGAGAGTATTACAGTAGTCTAGATTATATTAGAGTCTGAGCAGCTGGAGAGGAGAGTATTACAGTAGTCTAGATTATATTAGAGTCTGAGCAGCTGGACAGGAGAGTTTTACAGTAGTCTAGATTATATTAGAGTCTGAGCAGCTGGAGAGGAGAGTATTACAGTAGTCTAGATTATATTAGAGTCTGAGCAGCTGGAGAGGAGAGTATTACAGTAGTCTAGATTATATTAGAGTCTGAGCAGCTGGAGAGGAGAGTTTTACAGTAGTCTAGATTATATTAGAGTCTGAGCAGCTGGAGAGGAGAGTATTACAGTAGTCTAGATTATATTAGAGTCTGATCAGCTGGAGAGGAGAGTATTACAGTAGTCTAGATTATATTAGAGTCTGAGCAGCTGGACAGTAGAGTATTACAGTAGTCTAGATTATATTAGAGTCTGAGCAGCTGGAGAGGAGAGTTTTACAGTAGTCTAGATTATATTAGAGTCTGAGCAGCTGGAGAGGAGAGTTTTACAGTAGTCTAGATTATATTAGAGTCTGAGCAGCTGGAGAGGAGAGTATTACAGTAGTCTAGATTATATTAGAGTCTGAGCAGCTGGAGAGGAGAGTATTACAGTAGTCTAGATTATATTAGAGTCTGAGCAGCTGGACAGGAGAGTATTACAGTAGTCTAGATTATATTAGAGTCTGAGCAGCTGGAGAGGAGAGTTTTACAGTAGTCTAGATTATATTAGAGTCTGAGCAGCTGGAGAGGAGAGTATTACAGTAGTCTAGATTATATTAGAGTCTGAGCAGCTGGACAGTAGAGTATTACAGTAGTCTAGATTATATTAGAGTCTGAGCAGCTGGAGAGGAGAGTTTTACAGTAGTCTAGATTATATTAGAGTCTGAGCAGCTGGAGAGGAGAGTATTACAGTAGTCTAGATTATATTAGAGTCTGAGCAGCTGGAGAGGAGAGTATTACAGTAGTCTAGATTATATTAGAGTCTGAGCAGCTGGACAGGAGAGTATTACAGTAGTCTAGATTATATTAGAGTCTGAGCAGCTGGAGAGGAGAGTATTACAGTAGTCTAGATTATATTAGAGTCTGAGCAGCTGGAGAGGAGAGTATTACAGTAGTCTAGATTATATTAGAGTCTGAGCAGCTGGAGAGGAGAGTTTTACAGTAGTCTAGATTATATTAGAGTCTGAGCAGCTGGAGAGGAGAGTTTTACAGTAGTCTAGATTATATTAGAGTCTGAGCAGCTGGAGAGGAGAGTATTACAGTAGTCTAGATTATATTAGAGTCTGAGCAGCTGGACAGGAGAGTATTACAGTAGTCTAGATTATATTAGAGTCTGAGCAGCTGGAGAGGAGCGTTTTACAGTAGTCTAGATTATATTAGAGTCTGAGCAGCTGGACAGGAGAGTATTACAGTAGTCTAGATTATATTAGAGTCTGAGCAGCTGGAGAGGAGAGTTTTACAGTAGTCTAGATTATATTAGAGTCTGAGCAGCTGGACAGGAGAGTATTACAGTAGTCTAGATTATATTAGAGTCTGAGCAGCTGGAGAGGAGAGTATTACAGTAGTCTAGATTATATTAGAGTCTGAGCAGCTGGAGAGGAGAGTATTACAGTAGTCTAGATTATATTAGAGTCTGAGCAGCTGGACAGGAGAGTATTACAGTAGTCTAGATTATATTAGAGTCTGAGCAGCTGGACAGGAGAGTATTACAGTAGTCTAGATTATATTAGAGTCTGAGCAGCTGGAGAGGAGCGTATTACAGTAGTCTAGATTATATTAGAGTCTGAGCAGCTGGAGAGGAGAGTATTACAGTAGTCTAGATTATATTAGAGTCTGAGCAGCTGGACAGGAGAGTATTACAGTAGTCTAGATTATATTAGAGTCTGAGCAGCTGGAGAGGAGAGTATTACAGTAGTCTAGATTATATTAGAGTCTGAGCAGCTGGACAGGAGAGTATTACAGTAGTCTAGATTATATTAGAGTCTGAGCAGCTGGAGAGGAGAGTTTTACAGTAGTCTAGATTATATTAGAGTCTGAGCAGCTGGACAGGAGAGTATTACAGTAGTCTAGATTATATTAGAGTCTGAGCAGCTGGACATTAGAGTATTACAGTAGTCTAGATTATATTAGAGTCTGAGCAGCTGGAGAGGAGAGTATTACAGTAGTCTAGATTATATTAGAGTCTGAGCAGCTGGAGAGGAGAGTATTACAGTAGTCTAGATTATATTAGAGTCTGAGCAGCTGGAGAGGAGAGTATTACAGTAGTCTAGATTATATTAGAGTCTGAGCAGCTGGAGAGGAGAGTTTTACAGTAGTCTAGATTATATTAGAGTCTGAGCAGCTGGACAGGAGAGTATTACAGTAGTCTAGATTATATTAGAGTCTGAGCAGCTGGAGAGGAGAGTATTACAGTAGTCTAGATTATATTAGAGTCTGAGCAGCTGGAGAGGAGAGTATTACAGTAGTCTAGATTATATTAGAGTCTGAGCAGCTGGAGAGGAGAGTATTACAGTAGTCTAGATTATATTAGAGTCTGAGCAGCTGGACAGGAGAGTTTTACAGTAGTCTAGATTATATTAGAGTCTGAGCAGCTGGAGAGGAGAGTATTACAGTAGTCTAGATTATATTAGAGTCTGAGCAGCTGGAGAGGAGAGTTTTACAGTAGTCTAGATTATATTAGAGTCTGAGCAGCTGGACAGGAGAGTATTACAGTAGTCTAGATTATATTAGAGTCTGAGCAGCTGGAGAGGAGAGTTTTACAGTAGTCTAGATTATATTAGAGTCTGAGCAGCTGGACAGGAGAGTATTACAGTAGTCTAGATTATATTAGAGTCTGAGCAGCTGGAGAGGAGAGTTTTACAGTAGTCTAGATTATATTAGAGTCTGAGCAGCTGGAGAGGAGAGTATTACAGTAGTCTAGATTATATTAGAGTCTGAGCAGCTGGACAGGAGAGTATTACAGTAGTCTAGATTATATTAGAGTCTGAGCAGCTGGAGAGGAGAGTATTACAGTAGTCTAGATTATATTAGAGTCTGAGCAGCTGGAGAGGAGAGTATTACAGTAGTCTAGATTATATTAGAGTCTGAGCAGCTGGAGAGGAGAGTTTTACAGTAGTCTAGATTATATTAGAGTCTGAGCAGCTGGAGAGGAGAGTATTACAGTAGTCTAGATTATATTAGAGTCTGAGCAGCTGGACAGGAGAGTATTACAGTAGTCTAGATTATATTAGAGTCTGAGCAGCTGGAGAGGAGAGTTTACAGTAGTCTAGATTATATTAGAGTCTGAGCAGCTGGAGAGGAGAGTATTACAGTAGTCTAGATTATATTAGAGTCTGAGCAGCTGGACAGGAGAGTATTACAGTAGTCTAGATTATATTAGAGTCTGAGCAGCTGGACAGGAGAGTATTACAGTAGTCTAGATTATATTAGAGTCTGAGCAGCTGGAGAGGAGAGTATTACAGTAGTCTAGATTATATTAGAGTCTGAGCAGCTGGAGAGGAGAGTTTTACAGTAGTCTAGATTATATTAGAGTCTGAGCAGCTGGAGAGGAGAGTTTTACAGTAGTCTAGATTATATTAGAGTCTGAGCAGCTGGAGAGGAGAGTTTTACAGTAGTCTAGATTATATTAGAGTCTGAGCAGCTGGACAGGAGAGTATTACAGTAGTCTAGATTATATTAGAGTCTGAGCAGCTGGACAGGAGAGTATTACAGTAGTCTAGATTATATTAGAGTCTGAGCAGCTGGAGAGGAGCGTATTACAGTAGTCTAGATTATATTAGAGTCTGAGCAGCTGGAGAGGAGAGTATTACAGTAGTCTAGATTATATTAGAGTCTGAGCAGCTGGAGAGGAGAGTTTTACAGTAGTCTAGATTATATTAGAGTCTGAGCAGCTGGAGAGGAGAGTATTACAGTAGTCTAGATTATATTAGAGTCTGAGCAGCTGGAGAGGAGAGTATTACAGTAGTCTAGATTATATTAGAGTCTGAGCAGCTGGAGAGGAGAGTTTTACAGTAGTCTAGATTATATTAGAGTCTGAGCAGCTGGACAGGAGAGTATTACAGTAGTCTAGATTATATTAGAGTCTGAGCAGCTGGACAGGAGAGTATTACAGTAGTCTAGATTATATTAGAGTCTGAGCAGCTGGAGAGGAGCGTTTTACAGTAGTCTAGATTATATTAGAGTCTGAGCAGCTGGAGAGGAGAGTATTACAGTAGTCTAGATTATATTAGAGTCTGAGCAGCTGGAGAGGAGAGTATTACAGTAGTCTAGATTATATTAGAGTCTGAGCAGCTGGAGAGGAGAGTATTACAGTAGTCTAGATTATATTAGAGTCTGAGCAGCTGGACAGGAGAGTATTACAGTAGTCTAGATTATATTAGAGTCTGAGCAGCTGGACAGGAGAGTTTTACAGTAGTCTAGATTATATTAGAGTCTGAGCAGCTGGAGAGGAGAGTATTACAGTAGTCTAGATTATATTAGAGTCTGAGCAGCTGGACAGGAGAGTATTACAGTAGTCTAGATTATATTAGAGTCTGAGCAGCTGGAGAGGAGAGTTTTACAGTAGTCTAGATTATATTAGAGTCTGAGCAGCTGGAGAGGAGAGTATTACAGTAGTCTAGATTATATTAGAGTCTGAGCAGCTGGACAGGAGAGTATTACAGTAGTCTAGATTATATTAGAGTCTGAGCAGCTGGAGAGGAGAGTATTACAGTAGTCTAGATTATATTAGAGTCTGAGCAGCTGGACAGGAGAGTATTACAGTAGTCTAGATTATATTAGAGTCTGAGCAGCTGGAGAGGAGAGTATTACAGTAGTCTAGATTATATTAGAGTCTGAGCAGCTGGAGAGGAGAGTTTTACAGTAGTCTAGATTATATTAGAGTCTGAGCAGCTGGACAGGAGAGTATTACAGTAGTCTAGATTATATTAGAGTCTGAGCAGCTGGACAGGAGAGTATTACAGTAGTCTAGATTATATTAGAGTCTGAGCAGCTGGAGAGGAGAGTATTACAGTAGTCTAGATTATATTAGAGTCTGAGCAGCTGGAGAGGAGAGTATTACAGTAGTCTAGATTATATTAGAGTCTGAGCAGCTGGACAGGAGAGTATTACAGTAGTCTAGATTATATTAGAGTCTGAGCAGCTGGAGAGGAGAGTATTACAGTAGTCTAGATTATATTAGAGTCTGAGCAGCTGGAGAGGAGAGTTTTACAGTAGTCTAGATTATATTAGAGTCTGAGCAGCTGGACAGGAGAGTATTACAGTAGTCTAGATTATATTAGAGTCTGAGCAGCTGGAGAGGAGAGTATTACAGTAGTCTAGATTATATTAGAGTCTGAGCAGCTGGACAGGAGAGTATTACAGTAGTCTAGATTATATTAGAGTCTGAGCAGCTGGAGAGGAGAGTATTACAGTAGTCTAGATTATATTAGAGTCTGAGCAGCTGGAGAGGAGAGTATTACAGTAGTCTAGATTATATTAGAGTCTGAGCAGCTGGACAGGAGAGTATTACAGTAGTCTAGATTATATTAGAGTCTGAGCAGCTGGAGAGGAGAGTATTACAGTAGTCTAGATTATATTAGAGTCTGAGCAGCTGGAGAGGAGAGTATTACAGTAGTCTAGATTATATTAGAGTCTGAGCAGCTGGAGAGGAGAGTTTTACAGTAGTCTAGATTATATTAGAGTCTGAGCAGCTGGAGAGGAGAGTATTACAGTAGTCTAGATTATATTAGAGTCTGAGCAGCTGGACAGTAGAGTATTACAGTAGTCTAGATTATATTAGAGTCTGAGCAGCTGGAGAGGAGAGTTTTACAGTAGTCTAGATTATATTAGAGTCTGAGCAGCTGGACAGGAGAGTATTACAGTAGTCTAGATTATATTAGAGTCTGAGCAGCTGGACATTAGAGTATTACAGTAGTCTAGATTATATTAGAGTCTGAGCAGCTGGACAGGAGAGTATTACAGTAGTCTAGATTATATTAGAGTCTGAGCAGCTGGACAGGAGAGTATTACAGTAGTCTAGATTATATTAGAGTCTGAGCAGCTGGAGAGGAGAGTATTACAGTAGTCTAGATTATATTAGAGTCTGAGCAGCTGGAGAGGAGAGTATTACAGTAGTCTAGATTATATTAGAGTCTGAGCAGCTGGACAGGAGAGTATTACAGTAGTCTAGATTATATTAGAGTCTGAGCAGCTGGAGAGGAGAGTATTACAGTAGTCTAGATTATATTAGAGTCTGAGCAGCTGGAGAGGAGAGTTTACAGTAGTCTAGATTATATTAGAGTCTGAGCAGCTGGAGAGGAGAGTTTTACAGTAGTCTAGATTATATTAGAGTCTGAGCAGCTGGAGAGGAGAGTTTTACAGTAGTCTAGATTATATTAGAGTCTGAGCAGCTGGACAGGAGAGTATTACAGTAGTCTAGATTATATTAGAGTCTGAGCAGCTGGAGAGGAGAGTATTACAGTAGTCTAGATTATATTAGAGTCTGAGCAGCTGGACAGGAGAGTATTACAGTAGTCTAGATTATATTAGAGTCTGAGCAGCTGGACAGGAGAGTATTACAGTAGTCTAGATTATATTAGAGTCTGAGCAGCTGGAGAGGAGAGTATTACAGTAGTCTAGATTATATTAGAGTCTGAGCAGCTGGAGAGGAGAGATATTACAGTAGTCTAGATTATATTAGAGTCTGAGCAGCTGGAGAGGAGAGTTTTACAGTAGTCTAGATTATATTAGAGTCTGAGCAGCTGGAGAGGAGAGTATTACAGTAGTCTAGATTATATTAGAGTCTGAGCAGCTGGACAGGAGAGTATTACAGTAGTCTAGATTATATTAGAGTCTGAGCAGCTGGAGAGGAGAGTATTACAGTAGTCTAGATTATATTAGAGTCTGAGCAGCTGGACAGGAGAGTATTACAGTAGTCTAGATTATATTAGAGTCTGAGCAGCTGGAGAGGAGAGTATTACAGTAGTCTAGATTATATTAGAGTCTGAGCAGCTGGACAGGAGAGTATTACAGTAGTCTAGATTATATTAGAGTCTGAGCAGCTGGAGAGGAGAGTTTTACAGTAGTCTAGATTATATTAGAGTCTGAGCAGCTGGAGAGGAGAGTATTACAGTAGTCTAGATTATATTAGAGTCTGAGCAGCTGGAGAGGAGAGTATTACAGTAGTCTAGATTATATTAGAGTCTGAGCAGCTGGAGAGGAGAGTTTTACAGTAGTCTAGATTATATTAGAGTCTGAGCAGCTGGACAGGAGAGTATTACAGTAGTCTAGATTATATTAGAGTCTGAGCAGCTGGAGAGGAGAGTATTACAGTAGTCTAGATTATATTAGAGTCTGAGCAGCTGGAGAGGAGAGTATTACAGTAGTCTAGATTATATTAGAGTCTGATCAGCTGGAGAGGAGAGTTTTACAGTAGTCTAGATTATATTAGAGTCTGAGCAGCTGGACAGGAGAGTTTTACAGTAGTCTAGATTATATTAGAGTCTGAGCAGCTGGAGAGGAGAGTATTACAGTAGTCTAGATTATATTAGAGTCTGAGCAGCTGGAGAGGAGAGTATTACAGTAGTCTAGATTATATTAGAGTCTGAGCAGCTGGAGAGGAGAGTTTTACAGTAGTCTAGATTATATTAGAGTCTGAGCAGCTGGACAGGAGAGTATTACAGTAGTCTAGATTATATTAGAGTCTGAGCAGCTGGACAGGAGAGTATTACAGTAGTCTAGATTATATTAGAGTCTGAGCAGCTGGAGAGGAGCGTTTTACAGTAGTCTAGATTATATTAGAGTCTGATCAGCTGGAGAGGAGAGTATTACAGTAGTCTAGATTATATTAGAGTCTGAGCAGCTGGACAGGAGAGTATTACAGTAGTCTAGATTATATTAGAGTCTGAGCAGCTGGAGAGGAGAGTATTACAGTAGTCTAGATTATATTAGAGTCTGAGCAGCTGGACAGGAGAGTATTACAGTAGTCTAGATTATATTAGAGTCTGAGCAGCTGGAGAGGAGAGTTTTACAGTAGTCTAGATTATATTAGAGTCTGAGCAGCTGGACAGGAGAGTATTACAGTAGTCTAGATTATATTAGAGTCTGAGCAGCTGGACAGTAGAGTATTACAGTAGTCTAGATTATATTAGAGTCTGAGCAGCTGGAGAGGAGAGTATTACAGTAGTCTAGATTATATTAGAGTCTGAGCAGCTGGAGAGGAGAGTATTACAGTAGTCTAGATTATATTAGAGTCTGAGCAGCTGGAGAGGAGAGTTTTACAGTAGTCTAGATTATATTAGAGTCTGAGCAGCTGGAGAGGAGAGTATTACAGTAGTCTAGATTATATTAGAGTCTGAGCAGCTGGACAGGAGAGTATTACAGTAGTCTAGATTATATTAGAGTCTGAGCAGCTGGACAGGAGAGTATTACAGTAGTCTAGATTATATTAGAGTCTGAGCAGCTGGAGAGGAGAGTATTACAGTAGTCTAGATTATATTAGAGTCTGAGCAGCTGGACAGGAGAGTATTACAGTAGTCTAGATTATATTAGAGTCTGAGCAGCTGGACAGGAGAGTATTACAGTAGTCTAGATTATATTAGAGTCTGAGCAGCTGGAGAGGAGAGTATTACAGTAGTCTAGATTATATTAGAGTCTGAGCAGCTGGAGAGGAGAGTATTACAGTAGTCTAGATTATATTAGAGTCTGAGCAGCTGGACAGGAGAGTATTACAGTAGTCTAGATTATATTAGAGTCTGAGCAGCTGGACAGGAGAGTTTTACAGTAGTCTAGATTATATTAGAGTCTGAGCAGCTGGACAGGAGAGTATTACAGTAGTCTAGATTATATTAGAGTCTGAGCAGCTGGACAGGAGAGTATTACAGTAGTCTAGATTATATTAGAGTCTGAGCAGCTGGAGAGGAGAGTATTACAGTAGTCTAGATTATATTAGAGTCTGAGCAGCTGGAGAGGAGAGTATTACAGTAGTCTAGATTATATTAGAGTCTGAGCAGCTGGACAGGAGAGTATTACAGTAGTCTAGATTATATTAGAGTCTGAGCAGCTGGAGAGGAGAGTATTACAGTAGTCTAGATTATATTAGAGTCTGAGCAGCTGGAGAGGAGAGTATTTACAGTAGTCTAGATTATATTAGAGTCTGAGCAGCTGGAGAGGAGAGTATTACAGTAGTCTAGATTATATTAGAGTCTGAGCAGCTGGAGAGGAGAGTTTTACAGTAGTCTAGATTATATTAGAGTCTGAGCAGCTGGAGAGGAGAGTATTACAGTAGTCTAGATTATATTAGAGTCTGAGCAGCTGGAGAGGAGAGTATTACAGTAGTCTAGATTATATTAGAGTCTGAGCAGCTGGAGAGGAGAGTATTACAGTAGTCTAGATTATATTAGAGTCTGAGCAGCTGGACAGGAGAGTTTTACAGTAGTCTAGATTATATTAGAGTCTGAGCAGCTGGAGAGGAGAGTATTACAGTAGTCTAGATTATATTAGAGTCTGAGCAGCTGGAGAGGAGAGTATTACAGTAGTCTAGATTATATTAGAGTCTGAGCAGCTGGAGAGGAGAGTATTACAGTAGTCTAGATTATATTAGAGTCTGAGCAGCTGGAGAGGAGAGTTTTACAGTAGTCTAGATTATATTAGAGTCTGAGCAGCTGGACAGGAGAGTATTACAGTAGTCTAGATTATATTAGAGTCTGAGCAGCTGGACAGGAGAGTATTACAGTAGTCTAGATTATATTAGAGTCTGAGCAGCTGGAGAGGAGCGTTTTACAGTAGTCTAGATTATATTAGAGTCTGAGCAGCTGGACAGGAGAGTATTACAGTAGTCTAGATTATATTAGAGTCTGAGCAGCTGGAGAGGAGAGTATTACAGTAGTCTAGATTATATTAGAGTCTGAGCAGCTGGACAGGAGAGTATTACAGTAGTCTAGATTATATTAGAGTCTGAGCAGCTGGAGAGGAGAGTATTACAGTAGTCTAGATTATATTAGAGTCTGAGCAGCTGGAGAGGAGAGTATTACAGTAGTCTAGATTATATTAGAGTCTGAGCAGCTGGACAGGAGAGTATTACAGTAGTCTAGATTATATTAGAGTCTGAGCAGCTGGACAGGAGAGTATTACAGTAGTCTAGATTATATTAGAGTCTGAGCAGCTGGAGAGGAGAGTATTACAGTAGTCTAGATTATATTAGAGTCTGAGCAGCTGGAGAGGAGAGTATTACAGTAGTCTAGATTATATTAGAGTCTGAGCAGCTGGACAGGAGAGTTTTACAGTAGTCTAGATTATATTAGAGTCTGAGCAGCTGGACAGGAGAGTATTACAGTAGTCTAGATTATATTAGAGTCTGAGCAGCTGGACAGGAGAGTATTACAGTAGTCTAGATTATATTAGAGTCTGAGCAGCTGGAGAGGAGAGTATTACAGTAGTCTAGATTATATTAGAGTCTGAGCAGCTGGAGAGGAGAGTATTACAGTAGTCTAGATTATATTAGAGTCTGAGCAGCTGGAGAGGAGAGTATTACAGTAGTCTAGATTATATTAGAGTCTGAGCAGCTGGAGAGGAGAGTATTACAGTAGTCTAGATTATATTAGAGTCTGAGCAGCTGGACAGGAGAGTATTACAGTAGTCTAGATTATATTAGAGTCTGAGCAGCTGGAGAGGAGAGTATTACAGTAGTCTAGATTATATTAGAGTCTGAGCAGCTGGAGAGGAGAGTATTACAGTAGTCTAGATTATATTAGAGTCTGAGCAGCTGGACAGGAGAGTATTACAGTAGTCTAGATTATATTAGAGTCTGAGCAGCTGGAGAGGAGAGTATTACAGTAGTCTAGATTATATTAGAGTCTGAGCAGCTGGACAGGAGAGTATTACAGTAGTCTAGATTATATTAGAGTCTGAGCAGCTGGAGAGGAGAGTTTTACAGTAGTCTAGATTATATTAGAGTCTGAGCAGCTGGACAGGAGAGTATTACAGTAGTCTAGATTATATTAGAGTCTGAGCAGCTGGAGAGGAGAGTATTACAGTAGTCTAGATTATATTAGAGTCTGAGCAGCTGGACAGGAGAGTATTACAGTAGTCTAGATTATATTAGAGTCTGAGCAGCTGGAGAGGAGAGTTTTACAGTAGTCTAGATTATATTAGAGTCTGAGCAGCTGGAGAGGAGAGTTTTACAGTAGTCTAGATTATATTAGAGTCTGAGCAGCTGGAGAGGAGAGTATTACAGTAGTCTAGATTATATTAGAGTCTGAGCAGCTGGACAGGAGAGTATTACAGTAGTCTAGATTATATTAGAGTCTGAGCAGCTGGAGAGGAGAGTATTACAGTAGTCTAGATTATATTAGAGTCTGAGCAGCTGGAGAGGAGAGTATTACAGTAGTCTAGATTATATTAGAGTCTGAGCAGCTGGAGAGGAGAGTATTACAGTAGTCTAGATTATATTAGAGTCTGAGCAGCTGGACATTAGAGTATTACAGTAGTCTAGATTATATTAGAGTCTGAGCAGCTGGAGAGGAGAGTATTACAGTAGTCTAGATTATATTAGAGTCTGAGCAGCTGGAGAGGAGAGTATTACAGTAGTCTAGATTATATTAGAGTCTGAGCAGCTGGACAGGAGAGTATTACAGTAGTCTAGATTATATTAGAGTCTGAGCAGCTGGAGAGGAGAGTATTACAGTAGTCTAGATTATATTAGAGTCTGAGCAGCTGGACATTAGAGTATTACAGTAGTCTAGATTATATTAGAGTCTGAGCAGCTGGAGAGGAGAGTATTACAGTAGTCTAGATTATATTAGAGTCTGAGCAGCTGGACAGGAGAGTATTACAGTAGTCTAGATTATATTAGAGTCTGAGCAGCTGGACAGGAGAGTATTACAGTAGTCTAGATTATATTAGAGTCTGAGCAGCTGGAGAGGAGAGTTTTACAGTAGTCTAGATTATATTAGAGTCTGAGCAGCTGGAGAGGAGAGTATTACAGTAGTCTAGATTATATTAGAGTCTGAGCAGCTGGAGAGGAGAGTTTTACAGTAGTCTAGATTATATTAGAGTCTGAGCAGCTGGAGAGGAGAGTTTTACAGTAGTCTAGATTATATTAGAGTCTGAGCAGCTGGACAGGAGAGTATTACAGTAGTCTAGATTATATTAGAGTCTGAGCAGCTGGACAGGAGAGTATTACAGTAGTCTAGATTATATTAGAGTCTGAGCAGCTGGAGAGGAGAGTATTACAGTAGTCTAGATTATATTAGAGTCTGAGCAGCTGGACAGGAGAGTATTACAGTAGTCTAGATTATATTAGAGTCTGAGCAGCTGGAGAGGAGAGTTTTACAGTAGTCTAGATTATATTAGAGTCTGAGCAGCTGGACAGGAGAGTATTACAGTAGTCTAGATTATATTAGAGTCTGAGCAGCTGGAGAGGAGAGTATTACAGTAGTCTAGATTATATTAGAGTCTGAGCAGCTGGAGAGGAGAGTTTTACAGTAGTCTAGATTATATTAGAGTCTGAGCAGCTGGACAGGAGAGTATTACAGTAGTCTAGATTATATTAGAGTCTGAGCAGCTGGACAGGAGAGTATTACAGTAGTCTAGATTATATTAGAGTCTGAGCAGCTGGAGAGGAGCGTTTTACAGTAGTCTAGATTATATTAGAGTCTGAGCAGCTGGAGAGGAGAGTATTACAGTAGTCTAGATTATATTAGAGTCTGAGCAGCTGGACAGGAGAGTATTACAGTAGTCTAGATTATATTAGAGTCTGAGCAGCTGGAGAGGAGAGTATTACAGTAGTCTAGATTATATTAGAGTCTGAGCAGCTGGACAGGAGAGTATTACAGTAGTCTAGATTATATTAGAGTCTGAGCAGCTGGAGAGGAGAGTTTTACAGTAGTCTAGATTATATTAGAGTCTGAGCAGCTGGACAGGAGAGTATTACAGTAGTCTAGATTATATTAGAGTCTGAGCAGCTGGACATTAGAGTATTACAGTAGTCTAGATTATATTAGAGTCTGAGCAGCTGGAGAGGAGAGTATTACAGTAGTCTAGATTATATTAGAGTCTGAGCAGCTGGAGAGGAGAGTATTACAGTAGTCTAGATTATATTAGAGTCTGAGCAGCTGGAGAGGAGAGTATTACAGTAGTCTAGATTATATTAGAGTCTGAGCAGCTGGAGAGGAGAGTATTACAGTAGTCTAGATTATATTAGAGTCTGAGCAGCTGGACAGGAGAGTATTACAGTAGTCTAGATTATATTAGAGTCTGAGCAGCTGGAGAGGAGAGTATTACAGTAGTCTAGATTATATTAGAGTCTGAGCAGCTGGAGAGGATAGTATTACAGTAGTCTAGATTATATTAGAGTCTGATCAGCTGGAGAGGAGAGTATTACAGTAGTCTAGATTATATTAGAGTCTGAGCAGCTGGAGAGGAGAGTTTTACAGTAGTCTAGATTATATTAGAGTCTGAGCAGCTGGAGAGGAGAGTTTTACAGTAGTCTAGATTATATTAGAGTCTGAGCAGCTGGAGAGGAGAGTTTTACAGTAGTCTAGATTATATTAGAGTCTGAGCAGCTGGAGAGGAGAGTATTACAGTAGTCTAGATTATATTAGAGTCTGAGCAGCTGGACAGGAGAGTTTTACAGTAGTCTAGATTATATTAGAGTCTGAGCAGCTGGACATTAGAGTATTACAGTAGTCTAGATTATATTAGAGTCTGAGCAGCTGGACATTAGAGTATTACAGTAGTCTAGATTATATTAGAGTCTGAGCAGCTGGAGAGGAGAGTTTTACAGTAGTCTAGATTATATTAGAGTCTGAGCAGCTGGACAGGAGAGTATTACAGTAGTCTAGATTATATTAGAGTCTGAGCAGCTGGAGAGGAGAGTTTTACAGTAGTCTAGATTATATTAGAGTCTGAGCAGCTGGAGAGGAGAGTATTACAGTAGTCTAGATTATATTAGAGTCTGAGCAGCTGGACAGGAGAGTATTACAGTAGTCTAGATTATATTAGAGTCTGAGCAGCTGGAGAGGAGAGTATTACAGTAGTCTAGATTATATTAGAGTCTGAGCAGCTGGACAGGAGAGTTTTACAGTAGTCTAGATTATATTAGAGTCTGAGCAGCTGGACAGGAGAGTTTTACAGTAGTCTAGATTATATTAGAGTCTGAGCAGCTGGAGAGGAGAGTATTACAGTAGTCTAGATTATATTAGAGTCTGAGCAGCTGGAGAGGAGAGTATTACAGTAGTCTAGATTATATTAGAGTCTGAGCAGCTGGAGAGGAGAGTTTTACAGTAGTCTAGATTATATTAGAGTCTGAGCAGCTGGAGAGGAGAGTTTTACAGTAGTCTAGATTATATTAGAGTCTGAGCAGCTGGACAGGAGAGTATTACAGTAGTCTAGATTATATTAGAGTCTGAGCAGCTGGAGAGGAGAGTATTACAGTAGTCTAGATTATATTAGAGTCTGAGCAGCTGGAGAGGAGAGTATTACAGTAGTCTAGATTATATTAGAGTCTGAGCAGCTGGAGAGGAGAGTATTTACAGTAGTCTAGATTATATTAGAGTCTGAGCAGCTGGAGAGGAGAGTATTACAGTAGTCTAGATTATATTAGAGTCTGAGCAGCTGGAGAGGAGAGTATTACAGTAGTCTAGATTATATTAGAGTCTGAGCAGCTGGAGAGGAGAGTTTTACAGTAGTCTAGATTATATTAGAGTCTGAGCAGCTGGACAGGAGAGTATTACAGTAGTCTAGATTATATTAGAGTCTGAGCAGCTGGACAGGAGAGTATTACAGTAGTCTAGATTATATTAGAGTCTGAGCAGCTGGAGAGGAGAGTTTTACAGTAGTCTAGATTATATTAGAGTCTGAGCAGCTGGAGAGGAGAGTATTACAGTAGTCTAGATTATATTAGAGTCTGAGCAGCTGGACAGGAGAGTATTACAGTAGTCTAGATTATATTAGAGTCTGAGCAGCTGGAGAGGAGAGTATTACAGTAGTCTAGATTATATTAGAGTCTGAGCAGCTGGACAGGAGAGTATTACAGTAGTCTAGATTATATTAGAGTCTGAGCAGCTGGACAGGAGAGTATTACAGTAGTCTAGATTATATTAGAGTCTGAGCAGCTGGACAGGAGAGTATTACAGTAGTCTAGATTATATTAGAGTCTGAGCAGCTGGAGAGGAGAGTATTACAGTAGTCTAGATTATATTAGAGTCTGAGCAGCTGGACAGGAGAGTATTACAGTAGTCTAGATTATATTAGAGTCTGAGCAGCTGGAGAGGAGAGTATTACAGTAGTCTAGATTATATTAGAGTCTGAGCAGCTGGACAGGAGAGTATTACAGTAGTCTAGATTATATTAGAGTCTGAGCAGCTGGAGAGGAGAGTATTACAGTAGTCTAGATTATATTAGAGTCTGAGCAGCTGGACAGGAGAGTATTACAGTAGTCTAGATTATATTAGAGTCTGAGCAGCTGGAGAGGAGAGTATTACAGTAGTCTAGATTATATTAGAGTCTGAGCAGCTGGACAGGATAGTATTACAGTAGTCTAGATTATATTAGAGTCTGAGCAGCTGGAGAGGAGAGTATTACAGTAGTCTAGATTATATTAGAGTCTGAGCAGCTGGAGAGGAGAGTTTTACAGTAGTCTAGATTATATTAGAGTCTGAGCAGCTGGAGAGGAGAGTATTACAGTAGTCTAGATTATATTAGAGTCTGAGCAGCTGGACAGGAGAGTATTACAGTAGTCTAGATTATATTAGAGTCTGAGCAGCTGGACAGGAGAGTATTACAGTAGTCTAGATTATATTAGAGTCTGAGCAGCTGGAGAGGAGAGTATTACAGTAGTCTAGATTATATTAGAGTCTGAGCAGCTGGACAGGAGAGTATTACAGTAGTCTAGATTATATTAGAGTCTGAGCAGCTGGACAGGAGAGTATTACAGTAGTCTAGATTATATTAGAGTCTGAGCAGCTGGAGAGTAGAGTTTTACAGTAGTCTAGATTATATTAGAGTCTGAGCAGCTGGAGAGGAGAGTTTTACAGTAGTCTAGATTATATTAGAGTCTGAGCAGCTGGAGAGGAGAGTATTACAGTAGTCTAGATTATATTAGAGTCTGAGCAGCTGGACAGGAGAGTTTTACAGTAGTCTAGATTATATTAGAGTCTGAGCAGCTGGACAGGAGAGTATTACAGTAGTCTAGATTATATTAGAGTCTGAGCAGCTGGAGAGGAGAGTTTTACAGTAGTCTAGATTATATTAGAGTCTGAGCAGCTGGACAGGAGAGTTTTACAGTAGTCTAGATTATATTAGAGTCTGAGCAGCTGGACAGGAGAGTATTACAGTAGTCTAGATTATATTAGAGTCTGAGCAGCTGGAGAGGAGAGTATTACAGTAGTCTAGATTATATTAGAGTCTGAGCAGCTGGAGAGGAGAGTATTACAGTAGTCTAGATTATATTAGAGTCTGAGCAGCTGGACAGGAGAGTATTACAGTAGTCTAGATTATATTAGAGTCTGAGCAGCTGGACAGGAGAGTATTACAGTAGTCTAGATTATATTAGAGTCTGAGCAGCTGGACAGGAGAGTATTACAGTAGTCTAGATTATATTAGAGTCTGAGCAGCTGGAGAGGAGAGTATTACAGTAGTCTAGATTATATTAGAGTCTGAGCAGCTGGACAGGAGAGTATTACAGTAGTCTAGATTATATTAGAGTCTGAGCAGCTGGACAGGAGAGTATTACAGTAGTCTAGATTATATTAGAGTCTGAGCAGCTGGACAGGAGAGTTTTACAGTAGTCTAGATTATATTAGAGTCTGAGCAGCTGGACAGGAGAGTATTACAGTAGTCTAGATTATATTAGAGTCTGAGCAGCTGGACAGGAGAGTATTACAGTAGTCTAGATTATATTAGAGTCTGAGCAGCTGGAGAGGAGAGTATTACAGTAGTCTAGATTATATTAGAGTCTGAGCAGCTGGACAGGAGAGTATTACAGTAGTCTAGATTATATTAGAGTCTGAGCAGCTGGAGAGGAGAGTATTACAGTAGTCTAGATTATATTAGAGTCTGAGCAGCTGGAGAGGAGAGTATTACAGTAGTCTAGATTATATTAGAGTCTGAGCAGCTGGACAGGAGAGTTTTACAGTAGTCTAGATTATATTAGAGTCTGAGCAGCTGGAGAGGAGAGTATTACAGTAGTCTAGATTATATTAGAGTCTGAGCAGCTGGACAGGAGAGTATTACAGTAGTCTAGATTATATTAGAGTCTGAGCAGCTGGAGAGGAGAGTTTTACAGTAGTCTAGATTATATTAGAGTCTGAGCAGCTGGAGAGGAGAGTATTACAGTAGTCTAGATTATATTAGAGTCTGAGCAGCTGGAGAGGAGAGTTTTACAGTAGTCTAGATTATATTAGAGTCTGAGCAGCTGGAGAGGAGAGTATTTACAGTAGTCTAGATTATATTAGAGTCTGAGCAGCTGGAGAGGAGAGTATTACAGTAGTCTAGATTATATTAGAGTCTGAGCAGCTGGAGAGAGAGTTTTACAGTAGTCTAGATTATATTAGAGTCTGAGCAGCTGGAGAGGAGAGTATTACAGTAGTCTAGATTATATTAGAGTCTGAGCAGCTGGAGAGGAGAGTTTTACAGTAGTCTAGATTATATTAGAGTCTGAGCAGCTGGAGAGGAGAGTATTACAGTAGTCTAGATTATATTAGAGTCTGAGCAGCTGGACAGGAGAGTATTACAGTAGTCTAGATTATATTAGAGTCTGAGCAGCTGGAGAGGAGAGTTTTACAGTAGTCTAGATTATATTAGAGTCTGAGCAGCTGGACAGGAGAGTTTTACAGTAGTCTAGATTATATTAGAGTCTGAGCAGCTGGACATTAGAGTATTACAGTAGTCTAGATTATATTAGAGTCTGAGCAGCTGGACATTAGAGTATTACAGTAGTCTAGATTATATTAGAGTCTGAGCAGCTGGAGAGGAGAGTTTTACAGTAGTCTAGATTATATTAGAGTCTGAGCAGCTGGAGAGGAGAGTATTACAGTAGTCTAGATTATATTAGAGTCTGAGCAGCTGGAGAGGAGAGTATTACAGTAGTCTAGATTATATTAGAGTCTGAGCAGCTGGAGAGGAGAGTATTACAGTAGTCTAGATTATATTAGAGTCTGAGCAGCTGGACAGGAGAGTTTTACAGTAGTCTAGATTATATTAGAGTCTGAGCAGCTGGACAGGAGAGTTTTACAGTAGTCTAGATTATATTAGAGTCTGAGCAGCTGGAGAGGAGAGTATTACAGTAGTCTAGATTATATTAGAGTCTGAGCAGCTGGAGAGGAGAGTATTACAGTAGTCTAGATTATATTAGAGTCTGAGCAGCTGGAGAGGAGAGTTTTACAGTAGTCTAGATTATATTAGAGTCTGATCAGCTGGAGAGGAGAGTTTTACAGTAGTCTAGATTATATTAGAGTCTGAGCAGCTGGACAGGAGAGTATTACAGTAGTCTAGATTATATTAGAGTCTGAGCAGCTGGAGAGGAGAGTTTTACAGTAGTCTAGACTAGATGAAACAAATGCATGGACCAGTTTTTCGGCATCTGGCTGAGAGATGAAGTGTGGAAGATGACGTGTCTACTTCTGGAAATATAGTATTTTTGTTTATTTCAATGGATAGAGATGTAGTGCATAGTTCACCTTCTCCAGTGGACGATCATCCGTTACAAGGTGGTTCTGCCCTCTCTGTCTTCACAGGCTGTGTACATAACATCCACTCTGCCCTACGTGGTACTCACCATCTTCCTGATCAGAGGGCTGACTCTCAAAGGTTCTCTGGATGGAATAAAGTTCCTCTTCACACCTGATGTAAGTATTTCTTCTCAAAGTGATAGTTCACCCCAAAATCAAAATTTCTCAGATGTTTTCATGCCTGAGATCCCTTTGTTGTGTGCAACACCATGAACCAACAACACCATGGACCAACAACACAATGGACCAACAACACCATGGACAAACAACAACACCATGGACAAACAACAACACCATGGACAAAAAACAACACCATGGACAAACAACACCACTCTTACCAAGAGGGTGCAACAGCGTCTCTACTTCCTAAGGCGGCTGAGGAAATTCAGCATGCCGCCCAGCGTCCTCTCCAAATACTACCGCTGCACCATCGAGAGCGTCCTGACCTGGTACGGGAATTGCTTCCGTCCACGACTGCAAGGCCTTGAGCGGGTGGTGAAGATGGCCCAGTACACCATCCATCCAGGAAACGGTGCAGAGGAGGTTCCTCAGCATCAAGGACCCCCACACACCCCAGACACGAGCTGTTCGCTCCCTTACCGTCGAGCAGACTGTATAGGAGCATGAGGTCTGATACCAACAGGCTCAGAGACAGTTTCTATCTACAAGGCATCAGACTGCTGAACACTTGAACTGGACTGACCACCTGCTCTGATTCTCCGCACCTTAGCACACACGCACGCACGCACGCACGCACGCACGCACGCACGCACGCACGCACGCACGCACGCACGCACACACACACACACACACACACACACACACACACACACACACACACACACACACACACACACACACACACACACACACACACACACACACACACACACACACACACACACATCCCAACTGCTGCTACCAGACTCTTATTATACTGTTCAGTTATACACTGCCCCCCCCATCCCCCCCTTCCCAAAGACACGTGTAAATATTGGACCATAAAATGTGCCTTCCTGTATTATACTGATGCTAAAATGTTTATTCTGTTTTACTGATCCATTTACTTTATGTTCCTATTCTTATATTTTATTATTTCTTATTGTTGTTGCATTGTTGAGAAGGAACCTGCAAGTAAGCATTTAGTTTAGACGGTGTCTACCATGCGTATCCCCTTGACATATGACTAATAAAACTTGAAACTTGAAAGTATACATTGATGATTGTCTTCTCATAGTTGAATGAGTTGATGAACCCGTCCACCTGGCTGGATGCAGGTGCCCAGGTGTTCTACTCTTTCTCCTTGGCCTTTGGAGGTCTCATCTCCTTCTCCAGCTATAACTCAGTGCAGTAAGTGACTCCTTATTACAGCATTTATCGACGGCTTCGTCCCAAATGGGACACTATTCCCTACCACATAGTGCACTACTTTTGAGGGCCCTATGAGCCCTGGTCAACAGTAGTTCAGTATGTAGTAGGGAAATAGGTTGCTATTTGGGACTCAATCCAACATGTGGACATCACAAGGTAGACAAATCTATCTTGACTCTTCGATGGACTCCACTCTTCTGTTTCTCCAGCAACAACTGTGAGCAGGACGCCGTCATTATCGCCATCATCAACGGCTTCACGTCGGTCTACGCTGCTACCGTCATCTACTCCATCATCGGCTTCAGGGCCACAGAGAGGTTCGACGACTGTCTGGGAGGGTACGTGTTTTCAGTCTGGTTACGTCGGGCTCTGAGCCTGCTTTTTAGGCCAGGACCGGGTTTAATCTGTGTCTGGGAAACCGGCACTTAATGGACAGACAGAACTGTCTCAAAACAACGATCATTTCGTTATTCTGTTTTGCTTGTCTTGATATTCCACACTGTACTTTGCTAGCAAATATCATTGGGGTTATGGGTATCATTGGGGTTATGGGTTCTGTTGTTTGTGTATTTTTAAGATTCTTGGGCAAATGGTTAAACACGAAAACAGTTCGTACTCGACCTACCTCAAATCTCAACCTTACAGGCTCTGTGTGTTGTCCCATCCAGAAACATCTTGTCCCTGCTGAACGCTTTCAGCCTTCCTGAGGGCAACATCACAGAAGGCAACTATGCAGAATCCCTACAGAATCTAAACGGCACCTTCCCAGAGATCATCCAGGGTCTGAACCTCAAGACCTGCGACTTGCAAACTTTCCTCAGTCAGGTATTGAAATGGCAAATTTTCCTCAGTCAGGTATTGAAATGGCTAACTTTCCCCAGTCAGGTATTGAAATGGGAAACTTTCCCCAGTCAGGTATTGAAATGGGAAACTTTCCTCAGTCAGGTATTGAAATGGGAAACTTTCCTCAGTCAGGTATTGAAATGGGAAACTTTCCTCAGTCAGGTATTGAAATGGGAAACTTTCCCCAGTCAGGTATTGAAATGGGAAACTTTCCCCAGTCAGGTATTGAAATGAGAGACTTTCCTCAGTCAGGTATTGAAATGGGAAACTTTCCCCAGTCAGGTATTGAAATGGGAAACTTTCCCCAGTCAGGTATTGAAATGGGAAACTTTCCTCAGTCAGGTATTGAAATGGGAAACTTTCCTCAGTCAGGTATTGAAATGGGAAACTTTCCCCAGTCAGGTATTGAAATGGGAAACTTTCCTCAGTCAGGTATTGAAATGGGAAACTTTCCTCAGTCAGGTATTGAAATGGGAAACTTTCCTCAGTCAGGTATTGAAATGGGAAACTTTCCTCAGTCAGGTATTGAAATGGGAAACTTTCCTCAGTCAGGTATTGAAATGGGAAACTTTCCCCAGTCAGGTATTGAAATGGGAAACTTTCCCCAGTCAGGTATTGAAATGAGAGACTTTCCTCAGTCAGGTATTGAAATGGGAAACTTTCCCCAGTCAGGTATTGAAATGGGAAACTTTCCCCAGTCAGGTATTGAAATGGGAAACTTTCCTCAGTCAGGTATTGAAATGGGAAACTTTCCTCAGTCAGGTATTGAAATGGGAAACTTTCCTCAGTCAGGTATTGAAATGGGAAACTTTCCCCAGTCAGGTATTGAAATGGGAAACTTTCCCCAGTCAGGTATTGAAATGGGAAACTTTCCCCAGTAGGTATTGAAATGGGAAACTTTCCCCAGTCAGGTATTGAAATGGGAAACTTTCCCCAGTCAGGTATTGAAATGGGAAACTTTCCCCAGTCAGGTATTGAAATGGGAAACTTTCCCCAGTCAGGTATTGAAATGGGAAACTTTCCCCAGTCAGGTATTGAAATGGGAAACTTTCCCCAGTCAGGTATTGAAATGGGAAACTTTCCCCAGTCAGGTATTGAAATGGGAAACTTTCCTCAGTGATGTACGGTCACCAGATATCAAAAGCCTTTCGCCCTTTCCAATTGGCGCCATGTTGGTCATGGAACATTTGGTGCCAACATGGAGAATAGTTTACCAAACTCTTTACTGTTTATCTATGGATCTGGTTTTAGTCATGTCTGACCTGATGGTGAGTCATTGTCTTTCAATAGGGTGTGGAGGGAACTGGTCTGGCCTTCATCGTGTTCACAGAGGCCATCACCAAGATGCCGGTCTCTCCTCTCTGGTCCATCCTGTTCTTCGTCATGCTCTTCTGTCTGGGACTGTCCACCATGTTTGGCAGCATAGAGGGGGTCGTGGTGCCCCTTCAGGATCTCAACATCTTCCCTAAAAGGTGGCCTAAGGAGGCGATCACTGGTAAATACCTCGGCTTGAAATCAATTGAGACCAGTATCATAGGACGCATTGTGCAGGGATCTCCAACTCCTCTCTCGGAGAGCTTAGTGCTGGGATGGAACAAATGCCTGCACGTCCTGTAGCTCTCCAGGACTAGAGATGAAGACCACTGATCAAATGTGCCTTGAAGAAATAACTTAGCATTTATGTGTCTTCTGTTTCAGGTATTGTCTGTCTGGTGTCATTCATTGTTGCCCTGATATTTGCTCAGAGTTCTGGTAACTACTGGCTGGCCTTGTTTGACAGCTTTACCGGCTCCATCCCTCTCCTAGTCATCGCCTTCTGTGAGATGGTGTCTGTTGTTTACATCTACGGGATAGACAGGTGAGTCCAGAGCCAGAACACCATTAAATAAAATAGAACTGAATGGAATAGAAATACCTGTCAATGCTATGTGGTCTACATCTATGGCATAGACAGGTGAGTGTTCGCCTCCTCTTCCTCCCCGATCCACCCCAACTGTTTGAGGCATTGGCTGCCAAAGAAATCACTCCAAGTAGCTGTGAATTGTGGCAAAAGCTAACTAAGCTAATGCATGTTCATCTTAATGATGCCAAAGTTGGTAGCCTCATGAACTCAGCCGGATCTTGCAAAGATCACGTTTTGTTTCACAGAGGGGTCAAATACTTATTTCCCTCATTAAAATGCAAATCAATTTATAACATTCTTGACATGCGTTTTTCTGGATTTTTTTGTTGTTATTCTGTCTCTCACTGTTCAAATAAACCTACCATTAAAATTATAGACTGATCATTTCTTTGTCAGTGGGCAAATGTACAAAATCAGCAGGGGATCAAATACTTTTTTCCCTCACTGTATGTGAAGTGAAACAAAATGTGAGCTTCCAAGATCAGGCTGATTTAACGAGGCTACAAAGTTGGCATGTAATGTAGTATTCAAAGGTTAATGCTGCACCTAACAAAGGTGAATGTAACGCTTGTATTTGTGATGAGCGTCAAACAGTGATCAGTTCAAGATAGGTCTGATGCGTATGTCTCTCCTGGTCACCCATTATCTCCAGCCTCTCCAACATGTGTGTGTATCAGAGGGGTTAGGAGACAAATGTCTTCTTCTTCTTCTTCTTCTTCTTCTTCTTCTTCTTCTTCTTCTTCTTCTTCTTCTTCTTCTTCTTCTTCTTCTTCTTCTTCTTCTTCTTCTTCTTCTTCTACAGGTTTAACAAGGACATAGAGTTCATGATCGGTCACAGGCCCAACATCTTCTGGCAGGTGACCTGGAGGTTCATCAGCCCTTTAATCGTCTTAGTCATCTTCATCTTCTACTTCATTACCAAAGTCAGCTCCAACGTCACCTACATCGCCTGGAATCCAAGCTCGGTATGTTCCTCTACATGTTCCTCTTCTACATGTTCCTCCTCTACATGTTCCTCTTCTACATGTTCCTCCTCTCCACGTTCCTCCTCTACACGTTCCTCCTCTACATGTTCCTCCTCTACATGTTCCTCCTCTACACGTTCCTCCTCTACATGTTCCTCCTCTCCACGTTCCTCCTCTACATGTTCCTCCTCTACATGTTCCTCCTCTCCACGTTCCTCCTCTACATGTTCCTCCTCTACATGTTCCTCCTCTACATGTTCCTCCTCTACATGTTCCTCCTCTACATGTTCCTCCTCTACAGGTTCCTTCTACATGTTCCTCCTCTACATGTTCCTCCTCTACATGTTCCTCCTCTACATGTTCCTCCTCTACATGTTCCTCCTCTACATGTTCCTCCTCTCCACGTTCCTCCTCTACATGTTCCTCTACATGTTCCTCCTCTACATGTTCCTCCTCTACATGTTCCTCCTCTACATGTTCCTCCTCTACATGTTCCTCTTCTACATGTTCCTCTTCTACATGTTCCTCCTTTACATGTTCCTCCTCTACATGTTCCTCCTCTCCACGTTCCCCCTCTACATGTTCCTCCTCTACATGTTCCTCCTCTACATGTTCCTCCTCTACATGCTCCTCCTCTCCACGTTCCTCCTCTACATGTTCCTCTTCTACATGTTCCTCTTCTACATGTTCCTTCTACATGTTCCTCCTCTACATGTTCCTCCTTTACATGTTCCTCCTCTACATGTTCCTCCTCTCCACGTTCCTCCTCTACATGTTCCTCCTCTACATGTTCCTCCTCTACATGTTCCTCCTCTCCACGTTCCTCCTCTACATGTTCCTCCTCTACATGTTCCTCCTCTACATGTTCCTCCTCTACATGTTCCTCCTTTACATGTTCCTCCTCTCCACGTTCCTCCTCTACATGTTCCTCCTCTACATGTTCCTCCTCTACATGTTCCTCCTCTACATGTTCCTCCTCTCCACGTTCCTCCTCTACATGTTCCTCCTCTACATGTTCCTCCTCTACATGTTCCTCCTCTACATGTTCCTCCTCTCCATGTTCCTCCTCTACATGTTCCTCCTCTACATGTTCCTCCTCTACATGTTCCTCCTCTACATGTTCCTCCTCTACATGTTCCTCCTCTACATGTTCCTTCTACATGTTCCTCCTCTACATGTTCCTCCTCTCCATGTTCCTCCTCTACATGTTCCTCCTCTACATGTTCCTCCTCTACATGTTCCTCCTCTACATGTTCCTCCTCTCCACGTTCCTCCTCTACATGTTCCTCCTCTACATGTTCCTCCTCTACATGTTCCTCCTCTACATGTTCCTTCTACATGTTCCTCCTCTACATGTTCCTCCTCTACATGTTCCTTCTACATGTTCCTCTTCTACATGTTCCTCCTCTACATGTTCCTCTTCTACATGTTCCTCCTCTACATGTTCCTCCTCTACATGTTCCTCCTTTACATGTTCCTCCTCTACATGTTCCTCCTTCTACATGTTCCTCCTCTACATGTTCCTTCTACATGTTCTTCCTCTACATGTTCCTCCTCTACATGTTCCTCCTCTACATGTTCCTCCTCTACATGTTCCTCTTCTACATGTTCCTCCTCTACATGTTCCTCCTCTACATGTTCCTTCTACATGTTCCTCCTACATGTTCCTTCTACATGTTCCTCCTCTACATGTTCCTCCTCTACATGTTCCTTCTACATGTTCCTCCTACATGTTCCTCTTCTACATGTTCCTCCTCTACATGTTCCTCCTCTACATGTTCCTTCTACATGTTCCTCCTACATGTTCCTTCTACATGTTCCTCCTCTACATGTTCCTCATCTACATGTTCCTCCTCTACATGTTCCTCCTCTACATGTTCCTCTTCTACATGTTCCTCTTCTACATGTTCCTTCTACATGTTCCTCCTCTACATGTTCCTCTTCTACATGTTCCTCCTCTCCACGTTCCTCCTCTCCACGTTCCTCCTCTCCACGTTCCTCCTCTACATGTTCCTCCTCTACATGTTCCTCCTCTACATGTTCCTCCTCTCCACGTTCCTCCTCTACATGTTCCTCCTCTACATGTTCCTCCTCTCCAAGTTCCTCTTCTACATGTTCCTCCTCTATATGTTCCTCTTCTACATGTTCCTCCTCTACATGTTCCTCCTCTACATGTTCCTCCTTTACATGTTCCTCCTCTACATGTTCCTCCTTCTACATGTTCCTCCTCTACATGTTCCTTCTACATGTTCCTCCTCTACATGTTCCTCCTCTACATGTTCCTCCTCTACATGTTCCTCCTCTACATGTTCCTCTTCTACATGTTCCTCCTCTACATGTTCCTCCTCTACATGTTCCTCCTCTACATGTTCCTCCTCTACATGTTCCTCCTCTACATGTTCCTCTTCTACATGTTCCTTCTACATGTTCCTCCTCTACATGTTCCTCCTCTACATGTTCCTCTTCTACATGTTCCTCCTCTACATGTTCCTCCTCTACATGTTCCTCCTCTACATGTTCCTCCTCTACATGTTCCTCCTCTACATGTTCCTCTTCTACATGTTCCTTCTACATGTTCCTCCTCTACATGTTCCTCCTCTCCACGTTCCTCCTCTCCACGTTCCTCCTCTCGTCTCCTCACGTTCCTCCTCTACATGTTCCTCCTCTACATGTTCCTCCTCTCCACGTTCCTCCTATACATGTTCCTCCTCTACATGTTCCTCCTCTCCAAGTTCCTCTTCTACATGTTCCTCCTCTATATGTTCCTCTTCTACATGTTCCTCCTCTACATGTTCCTCCTCTACATGTTCCTCCTTTACATGTTCCTCCTCTACATGTTCCTCCTTCTACATGTTCCTCCTCTACATGTTCCTTCTACATGTTCCTCCTCTACATGTTCCTCCTCTACATGTTCCTCCTCTACATGTTCCTCTTCTACATGTTCCTCCTCTACATGTTCCTCCTCTACATGTTCCTCCTCTACATGTTCCTCCTCTACATGTTCCTCCTCTACATGTTCCTCTTCTACATGTTCCTTCTACATGTTCCTCCTCTACATGTTCCTCCTCTACATGTTCCTCTTCTACATGTTCCTCCTCTCCACGTTCCTCCTCTCCACGTTCCTCCTCTCCACGTTCCTCCTCTACATGTTCCTCCTCTACATGTTCCTCCTCTACATGTTCCTCCTCTCCACGTTCCTCCTCTACATGTTCCTCCTCTCCACGTTCCTCCTCTCCACGTTCCTCCTCTACATGTTCCTCCTCTACATGTTCCTCCTCTACATGTTCCTCCTCTCCACGTTCCTCCTCTACACGTTCCTCCTCTACATGTTCCTCCTCTACATGTTCCTCCTCTACATGTTCCTCCTCTACATGTTCCTCCTCTCCACGTTCCTCCTCTACATGTTCCTCCTCTACATGTTCCTCCTCTCCACGTTCCTCCTCTACATGTTCCTCCTCTACATGTTCCTCCTCTACATGTTCCTCCTCTACATGTTCCTCCTCTACATGTTCCTCCTCTACAGGTTCCTTCTACATGTTCCTCCTCTACATGTTCCTCCTCTACATGTTCCTCCTCTACATGTTCCTCCTCTACATGTTCCTCCTCTACATGTTCCTCCTCTCCACGTTCCTCCTCTACATGTTCCTCTACATGTTCCTCCTCTACATGTTCCTCCTCTACATGTTCCTGCTCTACATGTTCCTCCTCTACATGTTCCTCTTCTACATGTTCCTCTTCTCCATGTTCCTCCTTTACATGTTCCTCCTCTACATGTTCCTCCTCTCCACGTTCCCCCTCTACATGTTCCTCCTCTACATGTTCCTCCTCTACATGTTCCTCCTCTACATGTTCCTCCTCTCCACGTTCCTCCTCTACATGTTCCTCTTCTACATGTTCCTCTTCTACATGTTCCTTCTACATGTTCCTCCTCTACATGTTCCTCCTTTACATGTTCCTCCTCTACATGTTCCTCCTCTCCACGTTCCTCCTCTACATGTTCCTCCTCTACATGTTCCTCCTCTACATGTTCCTCCTCTCCACGTTCCTCCTCTACATGTTCCTCTTCTACATGTTCCTTCTACATGTTCCTCCTCTACATGTTCCTCCTCTCCACGTTCCTCCTCTCCACGTTCCTCCTCTCCACGTTCCTCCTCTACATGTTCCTCCTCTACATGTTCCTCCTCTACATGTTCCTCCTCTCCACGTTCCTCCTCTACATGTTCCTCCTCTACATGTTCCTCCTCTCCAAGTTCCTCTTCTACATGTTCCTCCTCTACATGTTCCTCTTCTACATGTTCCTCCTCTACATGTTCCTCCTCTACATGTTCCTCCTTTACATGTTCCTCCTCTACATGTTCCTCCTTCTACATGTTCCTCCTCTACATGTTCCTTCTACATGTTCCTCCTCTACATGTTCCTCCTCTACATGTTCCTCCTCTACATGTTCCTCTTCTACATGTTCCTCCTCTACATGTTCCTCCTCTACATGTTCCTCCTCTACATGTTCCTCCTCTACATTGCCTCTTCTACATGTTCCTTCTACATGTTCCTCCTCTACATGTTCCTCCTCTACATGTTCCTCTTCTACATGTTCCTCCTCTCCACGTTCCTCCTCTCCACGTTCCTCCTCTCCACGTTCCTCCTCTACATGTTCCTCCTCTACATGTTCCTCCTCTACATGTTCCTCCTCTCCACGTTCCTCCTCTACATGTTCCTCCTCTCCACGTTCCTCCTCTCCACGTTCCTCCTCTACATGTTCCTCCTCTACATGTTCCTCCTCTACATGTTCCTCCTCTCCACGTTCCTCCTCTACACGTTCCTCCTCTACATGTTCCTCCTCTACATGTTCCTCCTCTACATGTTCCTCCTCTACATGTTCCTCCTCTCCACGTTCCTCCTCTACATGTTCCTCCTCTACATGTTCCTCCTCTCCACGTTCCTCCCTCTACATGTTCCTCCTCTACATGTTCCTCCTCTACATGTTCCTCCTCTACATGTTCCTCCTCTACATGTTCCTCCTCTACAGGTTCCTTCTACATGTTCCTCCTCTACATGTTCCTCCTCTACATGTTCCTCCTCTACATGTTCCTCCTCTACATGTTCCTCCTCTACATGTTCCTCCTCTCCACGTTCCTCCTCTACATGTTCCTCTACATGTTCCTCCTCTACATGTTCCTCCTCTACATGTTCCTGCTCTACATGTTCCTCCTCTACATGTTCCTCTTCTACATGTTCCTCTTCTACATGTTCCTCCTTTACATGTTCCTCCTCTACATGTTCCTCCTCTCCACGTTCCCCCTCTACATGTTCCTCCTCTACATGTTCCTCCTCTACATGTTCCTCCTCTACATGTTCCTCCTCTCCACGTTCCTCCTCTACATGTTCCTCTTCTACATGTTCCTCTTCTACATGTTCCTTCTACATGTTCCTCCTCTACATGTTCCTCCTTTACATGTTCCTCCTCTACATGTTCCTCCTCTCCACGTTCCTCCTCTACATGTTCCTCCTCTACATGTTCCTCCTCTACATGTTCCTCCTCTCCACGTTCCTCCTCTACATGTTCCTCCTCTACATGTTCCTCCCTCTACATGTTCCTCCTCTACATGTTCCTCCTTTACGTTCCTCCTCTCCAAGTTCCTCCTCTACATGTTCCTCCTCTACATGTTCCTCCTCTACATGTTCCTCCTCTACATGTTCCTCCTCTCCACGTTCCTCCTCTACATGTTCCTCCTCTACATGTTCCTCCTCTACATGTTCCTCCTCTACATGTTCCTCCTCTCCATGTTCCTCCTCTACATGTTCCTCCTCTACATGTTCCTCCTCTACATGTTCCTCCTCTACATGTTCCTCCTCTCCATTCCTCCTCTACATGTTCCTCCTCTACATGTTCCTTCACATGTTCCTCCTCTACATGTTCCTCCTCTACATGTTCCTTCTACATGTTCCTCTTCTACATGTTCCTCCTCTACATGTTCCTCTTCTACATGTTCCTCCTCTACATGTTCCTCCTCTACATGTTCCTCCTTTACATGTTCCTCCTCTACATGTTCCTCCTTCTACATGTTCCTCCTCTACATGTTCCTTCTACATGTTCTTCCTCTACATGTTCCTCCTCTACATGTTCCTCCTCTACATGTTCCTCCTCTACATGTTCCTCTTCTACATGTTCCTCCTCTACATGTTCCTCCTCTACATGTTCCTTCTACATGTTCCTCCTACATGTTCCTTCTACATGTTCCTCCTCTACATGTTCCTCCTCTACATGTTCCTTCTACATGTTCCTCCTACATGTTCCTCTTCTACATGTTCCTCCTCTACATGTTCCTCCTCTACATGTTCCTTCTACATGTTCCTCCTACATGTTCCTTCTACATGTTCCTCCTCTACATGTTCCTCTTCTACATGTTCCTCCTCTACATGTTCCTCCTCTACATGTTCCTCCTTTACATGTTCCTCCTCTCCAAGTTCCTCCTCTACATGTTCCTCCTCTACATGTTCCTCCTCTACATGTTCCTCCTCTACATGTTCCTCCTCTCCACGTTCCTCCTCTACATGTTCCTCCTCTACATGTTCCTCCTCTACATGTTCCTCCTCTACATGTTCCTCCTCTCCATGTTCCTCCTCTACATGTTCCTCCTCTACATGTTCCTCCTCTACATGTTCCTCCTCTACATGTTCCTCCTCTCCACGTTCCTCCTCTACATGTTCCTCCTCTACATGTTCCTTCTACATGTTCCTCCTCTACATGTTCCTCCTCTACATGTTCCTTCTACATGTTCCTCTTCTACATGTTCCTCCTCTACATGTTCCTCTTCTACATGTTCCTCCTCTACATGTTCCTCCTCTACATGTTCCTCCTTTACATGTTCCTCCTCTACATGTTCCTCCTTCTACATGTTCCTCCTCTACATGTTCCTTCTACATGTTCTTCCTCTACATGTTCCTCCTCTACATGTTCCTCCTCTACATGTTCCTCCCTCTACATGTTCTCTCTACATGTTCCTCCTCTACATGTTCCTCCTCTACATGTTCCTCCTCTACATGTTCCTCCTCCTACATGTTCCTCCTCTTACATGTTCCTCCTCTACATGTTCTCCTTCTACATGTTCCTCCTACATGTTCCTCTTCTACATGTTCCTCCTCTACATGTTCCTCCTCTACATGTTCCTTCTACATGTTCCTCCTACATGTTCCTTCTACATGTTCCTCCTCTACATGTTCCTCTTCTACATGTTCCTCCTCTATTCCTCCTCTACATGTTCCTCTTCTCTACATGTTCCTCTTTATTCCTCTTCTACATGTTCCTCCTCTCCACGTTCCTCCTCTCCACGTTCCTCCTCTCCACGTTCCTCCTCTACATGTTCCTCCTCTACATGTTCCTCCTCTACATGTTCCTCCTCTACACGTTCCTCCTCCTACATGTTCCTCTCTACATGTTCCTCCTCTCCAAGTTCCTCTTCTACATGTTCCTCCTCTACATGTTCCTCTTCTACATGTTCCTCCTCTACATGTTCCTCCCTCTACATGTTCCTCCTTTACATGTTCCTCCCTCTACATGTTCCTCCTTCTACATGTTCCTCCTCTACATGTTCCTTCTACATGTTCCTCCTCTACATGTTCCTCCTCTACATGTTCCTCCTCTACATGTTCCTCTTCTACATGTTCCTCCTCTACATGTTCCTCCCTCTACATGTTCCTCCTCTACATGTTCCTCCTCTACATGTTGCTCCTCTACATGTTCCTCTTCTACATGTTCCTTCTACATGTTCCTCCTCTACATGTTCCTCCTCTACATGTTCCTCTTCTACATGTTCCTCCTCTCCACGTTCCTCCTCTCCACGTTCCTCCTCTCCACGTTCCTCCTCTACATGTTCCTCCTCTACATGTTCCTCCTCTACATGTTCCTCCTCTCCACGTTCCTCCTCTCCACGTTCCTCCTCTCCACGTTCCTCCTCTACATGTTCCTCCTCTACATGTTCCTCCTCTACATGTTCCTCCTCTCCACGTTCCTCCTCTCCACGTTCCTCCTCTACATGTTCCTCCTCTACATGTTCCTCCTTTACATGTTCCTCCTCTACATGTTCCTCCTCTCCACGTTCCCCCTCTACATGTTCCTCCTCTACATGTTCCTTCTACATGTTCCTCCTCTACATGTTCCTCCTCTACATGTTCCTCCTCTACATGTTCCTCCTCTACATGTTCCTCCTCTACATGTTCCTCTTCTACATGTTCCTCCTCTACATGTTCCTCCTCTACATGTTCCTCCTCTATATGTTCCTCCTCTACATGTTCCTCCTCTCCATGTTCCTCCTCTACATGTTCCTCCTCTCCACGTTCTCCCTCTACATGTTCCTCCTCTACATGTTCCTTCTACATGTTCCTCCTTTACATGTTCCTCCTCTACATGTTCCTCCTCTCCACGTTCCCCCTCTACATGTTCCTCCTCTACATGTTCCTTCTACATGTTCCTCCTTTACATGTTCCTCCTCTCCACGTTCCTCCTCTACATGTTCCTCCTCTACATGTTCCTCCTCTCCACGTTCCTCCTCTACATGTTCCTCCTCTACATGTTCCTCCTCTACATGTTCCTCCTCTACATGTTCCTCCTCTACATGTTCCTCCTCTACATGTTCCTCCTCTACATGTTCCTCCCTCTACATGTTCCTCCTCTCCACGTTCCTCCTCTACATGTTCCTCCTCTCCATGTTCCTCCTCTACATGTTCCTCCTCTACATGTTCCTCCTCTACATGTTCCTCCTCTACATGTTCCTCCTCTACATGTTCCTCCTCTACATGTTCCTTCTACATGTTCCTCCTCTACATGTTCCTCCTCTACATGTTCCTCCTCTACATGTTCCTCTTCTACATGTTCCTCCTCTACATGTTCCTCCTCTACATGTTCCTCCTCTACATGTTCCTCCTCTACATGTTCCTCCTCTACATGTTCCTTCTACATGTTCCTTCTACATGTTCCTCCTCTACATGTTCCTCCTCTACATGTTCCTCTTCTACATGTTCCTCCTCTACATGTTCCTCCTCTCCACGTTCCCCCTCTACATGTTCCTTCTCTACATGTTCCTCCTCTACACGTTCCTCCTCTACATGTTCCTCCTCTACATGTTCTTCTTCTACATGTTCCTCCTCTACATGTTCCTTCTACATGTTCCTCCTCTACATGTTCCTCCTCTACATGTTCCTCCTCTACATGTTCCTCTTCTACATGTTCCTCCTCTACATGTTCCTCCTCTACATGTTCCTCCTCTACATGTTCCTCCTCTACATGTTCCTCCTCTCCACGTTCCTCCTCTACATGTTCCTCCTCTACATGTTCCTCCTCTCCACGTTCCTCCTCTACATGTTCCTCCTCTACATGTTCCTCCTCTCCACGTTCCTCCTCTACATGTTCCTCCTCTACATGTTCCTCCTCTACATGTTCCTCCTCTACATGTTCCTCCTCTACATGTTCCTCCTCTCCACGTTCCTCCTCTACATGTTCCTCCTCTACATGTTCCTCCTCTCCACGTTCCTCCTCTACATGTTCTTCCTCTACATGTTCCTCCTCTACATGTTCCTCCTCTACATGTTCCTCTTCTACATTTTCCTCCTCTACATGTTCCTCCTCTACATGTTCCTTCTACATGTTCCTTCTACATGTTCCTCCTCTACATGTTCCTCCTCTACATGTTCCTCCTCTACATGTTCCTCCTCTACATGTTCCTCCTCTACATGTTCCTCCTCTACATGTTCCTCCTCTACATGTTCCTTCTACATGTTCCTTCTACATGTTCCTCCTCTACATGTTCCTCCTCTACATGTTCCTCCTCTCCACGTTCCTCCTCTACATGTTCCTCCTCTCCACGTTCCTCCTCTACATGTTCCTCCTCTACATGTTCCTTCTACATGTTCCTCCTCTACATGTTCCTCCTCTACATGTTCCTCCTCTACATGTTCTCTTCTACATGTTCCTCCTCTACATGTTCCTCCTCTACATGTTCCTTCTACATGTTCCTTCTACATGTTCCTCCTCTACATGTTCCTCCTCTACATGTTCCTCTTCTACATGTTCCTCCTCTACATGTTCCTCCTCTACATGTTCCTCCTCTACATGTTCCTCCTCTACATGTTCCTCCTCTACATGTTCCTCCTCTCCACGTTCCTCCTCTCCACGTTCCTCCTCTACATGTTCCTCCTCTACATGTTCCTCCTCTCCACGTTCCTCCTCTACATGTTCCTCCTCTACATGTTCCTCTTCTACATGTTCCTCCTCTACATGTTCCTCCTCTACATGTTCCTCCTCTACATGTTCCTCCTCTACATGTTCCTCCTCTCCACGTTCCTCCTCTCCACGTTCCTCCTCTACATGTTCCTCCTCTACATGTTCCTCCTCTCCACGTTCCTCCTCTCCACGTTCCTCCTCTACATGTTCCTCCTCTACATGTTCCTCCTCTCCACGTTCCTCCTCTACATGTTCCTCCTCTCCACGTTCCTCCTCTACATGTTCCTCCTCTACATTCAAATCAGGTGCCGTATTGATCAAGTGTCTCAGAGTAGGAGTGCTGATCCAGGATCAGTTTGACCTTTTAGATCACAATGAATAAGACTACATGGACAGGGAAGACCTGATCCCACATCAGCACTCCTACTCCGAGACACTTAAGAAGATAACCTATTGTGTGACTGAACACTAGGTGCTGCTAGACTATGCCAACAGGAGCCAAGGGGAACTAACTCACTACGCGTCACATATAGTCAACACTTTTTTCTAGATATTAATAAGAACAATTGATGGCATTTAGATAGCATTTATATAGCACCTTTCCAGTTGTCAAAGCACTGAAAGGGGGGAAACTCCCCTCATCCAACACCAATGTGTAGCACGATAGGGTGTCCTTATCAAGGACTTGTTTTCTCATCTCTGTGTTCCGCAGGCTGACTTCCCCACCCTGGAGGTGTTGGAGTATCCCGCTTGGATCTACGCCATCATCTTCATCCTAGCAGGGATCCCCAGTCTGCTGGTGCCAGGCATGGCCACATTCAAACTCATCCAGACACACTGCTGCAAGAAACACGTCTACAGAGCAGAAGTCGACACTGTCTCAGCCAAAGTTCAGATGTATGCTACGAGGATGCTGTAGAATACCAGGCCACCAACATCATATGGGACAATACTACATTGGAGAATACAAATTTGAGTAAACATCAAAAATTATTCATCCCAAAATGTTTGGGGTCAATTCCATTTTTTCATTTCCTTCAATTCAGGAAGTTAACAATAAAACAAATATATAAACTGTTTATAAATGGGCACGTATTAACCTGAATTTAACTAATTGAAATGGGAGTGGCGCAGTGGTCTAAGGCACTGCTAGCTGTGCCACTAGAGATCCTGGTTCGAATCCAGGCTCTGTCGTAGCCGGCCTCGACCGGGAGACCCATGGGGCGGCGCATAATTCGTCCAGGGTAGGGGAGGGAATGGCTGGCAGGGATGTAGCTCAGTTGGTAGAGCATGGCATTTGCAACGCCAGGGTTGTGGGTTTGATTCCCACGGGGGGCCAGTATGAAAAAAATTAAATAAGAATAATGTATGCACTAACTGTAAGTCGCTCTGGATAAGAGTGTCTGCTAAATGACTAAAATGTAAAAATGGATCGACCTCAACCCTGTTGGTTATGACGCAAAGGAACCGTTTTAAGGACATCTAGGAATATATCTGAAATTGGCTGCTATGTCTCTTGATCATTCCACAAAGGACCACACCAGTGCAATGAAACTGTTTGTTGTATTTATCTATGTGATAATCTGTCCTTTCATTGGAATTTTTGTAGGGCGTTTTTTCTTTTGCTTTGGGTTTCTGATGCAATAGAACACCCATCCCACCTCAGCCCTACGCCACACCCTCCCACCTCAGCCCTACACCCCACCATCCCACCTCAGCCCTACGCCACACCCTCCCACCTCAGCCCTACACACCACCATCCCACCTCAGCCCTACGCCCCACCACCTCAGCCCTACACCCCACCACCTCAGCCCTACACCCCACCACCTCAGCCCCCCACCACCTCAGCCCTACACCCCACCATCCCACATCAGCCCTACGCCCCACCACCTCAGCCCTACACCCCACCATCCCACCTCAGCCCTACACCCCACCACCTCAGCCCTACACCCCACCACCTCAGCCCTACACCCCACCATCCCACCTCAGCCCCTACACCCCACCATCCCACCTCAGCCCTACGCCCCACCACCCCACCTCAGCCCTCACGCCCCACCACCTCAGCCCTACGCCCCACCACCTCAGCCCTACACCCCACCATCCCACCTCAGCCCTACACCCCACCATCCCACCTCAGCCCTACACCCCACCATCCCACCTCAGCCCTACACCCCACTACCTCAGCCCCTACGCCCCCACCACCTCAGCCCCTACACCCCCACCATCCCACTTCAGCCCTACACCCCACCATCCCACCTCAGCCCTACACCCCACCACCTCAGCCCTACACCCCACAACCTCAGCCCTACACCACACCACCTCAGCCCTACACCCCACCACCTCAGCCCTATACCCCACCACCTCAGCCCTACACCGCACCACCTCAGCCCTACGCCCCACCATCCCACCTCAGCCCCACCCCACCACCTCAGCCCTACACCCCACCACCTCAGCCCTACACCCCACCAGCTCAGCCCTACGCCCCCACCACCTCAGCCCCTACACCCCACCACCTCAGCCCTCACACCTCCCACCTCAGCCCTACACCCCACCACCTCAGCCCTACACCCCACCATCCCACCTCAGCCCTACACCCCACCACCCCACCTCAGCCCTACGCCCCACCACCTCAGCCCTACACCCCACCACCTCAGCCCTACACCCCACCACCTCAGCCCTACACCCCACCACCTCAGCCCTACACCCCACCACCTCAGCCCTACACCCCACCCTCAGCCCTACACCCCACCACCCCACCTCAGCCCCTACACCCCACCACCTCAGCCCCTACACCCCACCACCTCAGCCCTACACCCCACCACCTCAGCCCTACGCCCCACCACCTCAGCCCTACACCCCCACCACCTCAGCCCTACACCCCACCACCTCAGCCCTACACCCCACCATCCCACCTCAGCCCTACGCCCCACCACCTCAGCCCTACGCCCCACCACCTCAGCCCTACGCCCCACCACCTCAGCCCTACGCCCCACCACCTCAGCCCTACGCCCCACCACCTCAGCCCTACACCCCACCACCTCAGCCCCACACCCCACCACCTCAGCCCTACACCCCAAAACCTCAGCCCTACGCCCCACCACCTCAGCCCTACGCCCCACCATCCCACCTCAGCCCTACACCCCACCACCTCAGCCCTACACCCCACCATCCCACCTCAGCCCTACGCCCCCACCACCTCAGCCCTCGCCCCACCACCTCAGCCCTCGCCCCACCACCTCAGCCCTACGCCCCCACCACCTCAGCCCTACGCCCCACCACCTCAGCCCTACGCCCCACCACCTCAGCCCCACACCCCACCACCTCAGCCCTACACCCCAAAACCTCAGCCCCTACGCCCCACCACCTCAGCCCCTACGCCCCACCATCCCACCTCAGCCCTACGCCCACCACCTCAGCCCTACGCCCCACCACCTCAGCCCTACACCCCACCACCTCAGCCCTACACCCCACCACCTCAGCACTACACCCCACCACCTCAGCCCTACGCCCCACCACCTCAACCCTACACCCCACCATCCCACCTCAGCCCTACACCCCACCACCTCAGCCCTACACCCCACCACCTCAGCCCTACGCCCCACCACCTCAGCACTACACCCCACCATCCCACCTCAGCCCTACACCCCACCACCCCACCTCAGCCCTACACCCCACCACCTCAGCCCTACACCCCACCACCTCAGCCCTACACCCCACCACCTCAGCCCTACGCCCCCACCACCTCAGCCCTACACCCCACCACCTCAGCCCTACACCCCACCACCTCAGCCCTACACCCCACCATCCCACCTCAGCCCTACGCCCCACCACCTCAGCCCTACGCCACACCACCTCAGCCCTACGCCCCACCACCTCAGCCCTACACCCCACCACCTCAGCCCTATGCCCACCACCTCAGCCCTACACCCCACCACCTCAGCCCTACACCCCACCACCTCAGCCCTACACTCCACCATCCCACCTCAGCCCTACGCCCCAACACTTCAGCCCTACGCCCCACCACCTCAGCCCTACGCCCCACAGCCTCAGCCCTACGCCCCACCCACCTCAGCCCCTACACCCCCACCACCTCAGCCCCTACACCCCACCACCTCAGCCCCTACGCCCCACCACCTCAGCCCCTACGCCCCACCATCCCACCTCAGCCCTACGCCCCACCACCTCAGCCCTACACCCCACCACCTCAGCCCTACACCCCACCACCTCAGCCCTACACCCCCACCATCCCAACTCAGCCCCTACGCCCCACCACCTCAGCCCTACGCCCCACCACCTCAGCCCTACGCCCCACCACCTCAGCCCTACGCCCCACCACCTCAGCCCTACGCCCCACCACCTCAGCCCTACACCCCACCACCTCAGCCCCTACACCCCACCACCTCAGCCCTACGCCCCACCATCAAACCTCAGCCCCTACGCCCCCACCACCTCAGCCCTACACCCCCACCACCTCAGCCCCTACACCCCACCACCTCAGCCCCTACACCCCACCATCCCACCTCAGCCCCTACACCCCACCACCTCAGCCCTACGCCCCACCACCTCAGCCCTACACCCCACCACCTCAGCCCTACACCCCACCACCCACCTGAGCCCCTACACCCCCACCACCTCAGCCCTACGCCCCACCACCTCAGCCCTACGCCCCACCATCCCACCTCAGCCCTACACCCCACCACCTCAGCCCTACACCCCACCACCTCAGCCCTACACCCCACCACCTCAGCCCTACACCCCACCATCCCACCTCAGCCCTACGCCCCACCACCCCACCTCAGCCCTACACCCCACCACCTCAGCCCTACACCCCACCACCTCAGTCCCCTACACCCCACCACCTCAGCCCTACACCCCACCACCTCAGCCCTACACCCCACCATCCCACCTCAGCGCTACACCCCACCATCCCACCTCAGCCCTACACCCCACCACCTCAGCCCTACGCCCCACCACCTCAGCCCTACACCCCACCATCCCACCTGAGCCCTACACCCCACCATCCCACCTCAACCCTACACCCCACCACCTCAGCCCTACGCCCCACCATCCCACCTCAGCCCTACACCCCACCACCTCAGCCCTACACCCCACCACCTCAGCCCTACACCCCACCACCTCAGCCCTACACCCCCCCACCTCAGCCCTACACCCCACCATCCCACCTCAGCCCTACACCCCACCACCTCAGCCCTACACCCCACCATCCCACCTCAGCCCTACACCCCACCACCCCACCTCAGCCCCCTACACCCCACCACCTCAGCCCTACACCCCACCACCTCAGCCCCTACACCCCACCACCTCAGCCCTACGCCCCCACCACCTCAGCCCTACACCCCACCACCTCAGCCCCTACACCCCACCACCTCAGCCCTACACCCCACCATCCCACCTCAGCACTACGCCCCCACCACCTCAGCCCTACACCCCACCACCTCAGCCCCTACACCCCACTACTTCAGCCCTACACCCACCATCCCACCTCAGCCCTACGCCCCCACCACCTCAGCCCCACGCCCCACCACCTCAGCCCTACGCCCCACCACCTCAGCCTCTACGCCCCACCACCTCAGCCCTACACCCCACCACCTCAGCCCTACACCCCCACCACCTCAGCCCTACGCCCCACCATCCCACCTCAGCCCTACGCCCCCACCACCTCAGCCCTACACCCCACCACCTCAGCCCTACACCCCACCACCTCAGCTCTACACCCCCACCCCCTCAGCCCCTACACCCCACCCCCTCAGCCCTACACCACACCACCTCAGCCCTACACCCCACCATCCCACCTCAGCCCTACGCACCACCATCCCACCTCAGCCCTACGCCCGACCACCTCAGCCCTACGCCCCACCACCTCAGCCCTACGCCCCACCCCACCACCTCAGCCCTACGCCCCACCCCTCAGCCCTACACCCCACCACCTCAGCCCTACGCCCCACCACCTCAGCCCTACGCCCCACCATCCCACCTCAGCCCCACACCCCACCATCCCACCTCAGCCCCCTACTGCCCCACCACCTCAGCCCTACCCCCACCACCTCAGCCCTACACCCCCACCACCCCACCTCAGCCCCTACACCCCCACCACCTCAGCCCTACGCCCCACCACCTCAGCCCTACGCCCCCACCACCACCTCAGCCCTACACCCCACCACCTCAGCCCTACACCCCCACCACCTCAGCCCTACGCCCCACCACCTCAGCCCTACGCCCCACCACCTCAGCCCCTACGCCCCACCACCTCAGCCCTACACCCCACCATCCCACCTCAGCCCTACACCCCACCACCTCAGCCCTACGCCCCACCACCTCAGCCCTACACCCCACCACCTCAGCCCTACACCCCACCACCTCAGCCCTACACCCCACCACCTCAGCCCTACGCCCCACCACCTCAGCCCTACACCCCACCATCCCACCTCAGCCCCTACACCCCACCACCTCAGCCCTACACCCCCACCACCCACCTCAGCCCCTACACCCCACCACCTCAGCCCTACACCCCACCATCCCACCTCAGCCCCTACACCCCAACACCATCCCACCTCAGCCCTACACCCCCACCACCAGCCCCCCACCACCTCAGCCCTACACCCCACCACCTCAGCCCTACGCCCCCACCATCCCACCTCAGCCCTACACCCCACCACCTCAGCCCTACACCCCACCACCTCAGCCCTACGCCCCACCACCTCAGCCCTACGCCCCACCATCCCACCTCAGCCCTACGCCCCCCCACCTCAGCCCTACACCCCACCACCTCAGCCCTACGCCCCACCACCCACCTCAGCCCTACACCCACACCACCTCAGCCCTACACCCCACCACCTCAGCCCTACACCCCACCACCTCAGCCCTACACCCCACCACCACCTCAGCCCTACGCCCCACCACCACCTCAGCCCTACGCCCCACCACCTCAGCCCTACGCCCCATCCCACCTCAGCCCTACACCCCACCACCTCAGCCCTACGCCCCACCATCCCACCTCAGCCCTACGCCCCACCACCTCAGCCCCTCCCCACCACCTCAGCCCTCACGCCCCACCATCCCACCTCAGCCCTACACCCCACCACCACCTCAGCCCTACGCCCCACCACCTCAGCCCTACGCCCCACCACCTCAGCCCTACGCCCCACCACCCACCTCAGCCCTACACCCCACCACCTCAGCCCCCCCACCCACCTCAGCCCCACCACCCCACCTCAGCCCTACGCCCCCACCACCTCAGCCCTACGCCCCACCATCCACCTCAGCCCTACACCCCACCATCCACCTCAGCCCCTCACCCACCACCTCAGCCCTACGCCCCACCATCCCTCAGCCCCTACACCCCACCACCTCAGCCCTACACCCCACCACCTCAGCCCTACACCCCCACCACCTCAGCCCTACACCCCACCATCCCACCTCAGCCCTACACCCCACCATCCCACCTCAGCCCTACGCCCCCACCACCTCAGCCCTACGCCCCACCACCTCAGCCCTACGCCCACCACCTCAGCCACCCCACCACCTCAGCCCTACACCCCACCACCTCAGCCCTACACCCCACCACCTCAGCCCCTACGCCCCACCACCTCAGCCCCTACACCCCCCACCTCAGCCCTACACCCCACCACCTCAGCCCTACACCCCACCACCCACCTCAGCCCCACACCCCACCACCTCAGCCCTACGCCCCACCACCTCAGCCCTACACCCCACCACCTCAGCCCTACACCCCACCACCTCAGCCCTACGCCCCACCATCCCACCTCAGCCCTACACCCCACCACCTCAGCCCTACGCCCCCACCATCCCACCTCAGCCCTACACCCCACCACCTCAGCCCCTACACCCACACCTCAGCCTCACCCCACCACCTCAGCCCTACACTCTCCCACCTCAGCCCTACGCCCCACCACCTCAGCCCTCACCCCCACCACCTCAGCCCTACACCCCACCACCCACCTCAGCCCTACACCCCACCACCTCAGCCCTACGCCCCACCACCTCAGCCCTACACCCCACCATCCCACCTCAGCCCTACACCCCACCACCTCAGCCCTACACCCCACCACCTCAGCCCTACACCCCACCACCTCAGCCCTACGCCCCACCACCCTCAGCCCTACGCCCCACCATACCTCAGCCCTACGCCCCACCACCACCTCAGCCCCCCCCCACCTCAGCCCTACACCCCACCACCTCAGCCCTACGCCCCACCACCTCAGCCCTACGCCCCACCATCCCACCTCAGCCCTACGCCCCACCACCTCAACCCTACGCCCCACCCCACCACCTCAGCCCTACGCCCCACCCCTCAGCCCTACACCCCACCACCTCAGCCCTACGCCCCACCACCTCAGCCCTACGCCCCACCATCCCACCTCAGCCCTCCACCACCTCAGCCCTACGCCCCACCCACCTCAGCCCTACACCCCACCACCTCAGCCCTACACCCCACCATCCCACCTCAGCCCTACACCCCACCACCCCACCTCAGCCCTACACCCCACCACCTCAGCCCTACGCCCCACCACCTCTGCCCTACGCCCCACCATCCCACCTCAGCCCTACACCCCACCACCTCAGCCCTACGCCCCACCACCTCAGCCCTACGCCCCACCATCCCACCTCAGCCCTACACCCCACCACCTCAGCCCCACACCCCACCACCTCAGCCCTACACCCCACCACCTCAGCCCTACGCCCCACCACCTCAGCCCTACACCCCACCATCCCACCTCAGCCCTACACCCCACACCCACCTCAGCCCTACACCCCACCACCTCAGCCCTACGCCCCCACCATCCCACCTCAGCCCTCACTCAGCCTTACACCCCACCACCTCAGCCCTACACCCCACCACCTCAGCCCTACGCCCCACATCCCACCACCTCAGCCCTACGCCCCACCACCACCACCTCAGCCCTACGCCCCACCACCTCAGCCCTACACCCCACCACCTCAGCCCTACGCCCCACCACCTCAGCCCTACGCCCCCCCTACCACCCTACCATCCCACCTCAGCCCTCACCACCTCAGCCCTACACCCCACCACCTCAGCCCTACACCCCACCATCCCACCTCAGCCCTACACCCCACCACCCCACCTCAGCCCTACACTCCACCACCTCAGCCCTACGCCCCACCACCTCAGCCCTACGCCCCACCATCCCACCTCGGCCCTACACCCCACCACCTCAGCCCTACACCCCACCACCCCACCTCAGCCCTACACCCCACCACCTCAGCCCTACGCCCCACCACCTCAGCCCTACGCCCCACCATCCCACCTCAGCCCTACACCCCACCACCTCAGCCCTATTCCCCACCATCCCACCTCAGCCCTACACCCCACCACCTCAGCCCTACACCCCACCACCCCATCTCAGCCCTACACCCCACCACCTCAGCCCTACACCCCACCACCTCAGCCCTTACGCCCCACCACCTCAGCCCCTACACCCCACCATCCCACCTCAGCCCTACGCCCCACCACCTCAGCCCTACACCCCACCACCTCAGCCCTACACCCCACCACCCACCTCAGCCCTACACCCCACCACCCCACCTCACCCCTACACCCCACCACCTCAGCCCTACCCCCACCACCTCAGCCCTACGCCCCAACATCCCACCTCAGCCCTACACCCCACCACCACCTCCTCAGCCCCTACACCCCACCACCTCAGCCCTACACCCCACCACCTCAGCCCTACGCCCCACCATCCCACCTCAGCCCTACGCCCCACCATCCCACCTCAGCCCTACGCCCCACCACCTCAGCCCTACGCCCCACCATCCCACCTCAGCCCTACACCCCACCATCCCACCTCAGCCCTACGCCCCCACCACCTCAGCCCTACACCCCACCACCTCAGCCCCTACACCCCACCATCCCCACCTCAGCCCTACACCCCACCACCCCACCTCAGCCCTACACCCCACCACCTCAGCCCCTACGCCCCACCACCTCAGCCCTACGCCCCACCATCCCACCTCAGCCCTACACCCCACCACCTCAGCCCTACACCCCACCACCCCACCTCAGCCCTACACCCCACCACCTCAGCCCTACACCCCACCACCTCAGCCCTACGCCCCACCACCTCAGCCCTACGCCCCACCATCCCACCTCAGCCCTACACCCCACCACCTCAGCCCTACGCCCCACCATCCCACCTCAGCCCTACACCCCACCACCTCAGCCCTACGTCACCACTCATACACCTCAGCACTAGGCCTCAGCCCTACGTCTTTCTGTTTATGGGAAGTGTTCAAAGTTACACATCAGTCCTTAGCAGATAGAATAGACAAGGCATTGACATGCTGTTCACCAATACTGACAGACTGCCTACAAATCTTAATATGACCCATTTTGTCACAGGAGGATTTCAAAGGATATTTAATATTTAGAATTGCCACCAGGGGGCAGCTGGACGCAGTGTTTGTAGGCTATACAGTAACTTAGACGGTGGTCCACTGGGCGTCAGTTCAAGTAGCCTATGTAGGCTATGTGCAGGCTATAGCACATCTTGTGTGAATCCTTATGTGGATTATAATATATTTACTATACTATGTAGGGGGTAGATGTATTTTCTATCAATTTTTTTCTATCAATTGTTTTATTGGGCTCCCGAGTGGCGCAGCGGTCTAAGGCACTGCATCTCAGTGCTAGAGGCATCACTACAGACCCTGGTTCGATTCTGGCCATGATTTGGGAGTCCCATAATTGGCCCAGCGTCGTCTGGGTTTGGCCGGGGTAGTCCGTCATTGAAAATAAGAATTTGTTCTTAACTGACTTGCCTAGTTAAATAAAGATAAATAAAACATATATGTTCAAGACAAGCATTAGGCAAAATACACTGAACACAAATATAATGTAAAGTGCCACAGATGTCTCACATTTTGAGGGAGTGCGCAATTGGCTTGCTGACTGCAGGAATGTCCACCAGAGCTGTTGCCAGAGAATTTAATGTTCATTTCTCTACCATAAGCTGCCTCTAACGTCCTTTTAGAGAATTTGTTAGTACATCCAACTGGCCTCACAACTACGTGTAAACACGCCAACCTCCACATATGGCTTCTTCACCTGTGGGATCATCTGGGACCAGCCACCCGGACAGCTGATGAAACTGTGGATTTGCACAACCGGAAAATGTCTGCACAAACTGCCGGAAACCGTCTCAGGGAAGCTCATCTGCGTGCTCGTCATCCTCACCAGGGTCTTGAACCGACTTCAGTGGGCAAATGCTCACCTTCGATGGTCACTGGCACGCTGGAGAAGTGTGCTCTTCACGGATGAATCCCGGTTTCAACGGTAACGGGCAGATGGAATGTGAATGGCGTCGTGTGGGCGAGCGGTTTGCTGATGTCAACGTTGTGAATAGAGTGTCCCGTGGTGGCTGTGGGGTTACGGTATGGGCAGGCTTAAGCTATGGACAACTAATTTAATTGCATTTTTTCGATGGCAATTTGAATGCACAGCGATACCGTGAAGAGATCATGATGCCATTGTCGTACCATTCATCCATCGCCATCAACTCAAGTTTCAGCATGATAATGCACGGACCCATGTTGCAAGAATCTGTACACAATTCCTGGAAGCTGAAAATGTCCCAGTTCTCACATGGCCTGCATACTCACCAGACATGTCTCCCATTGAGCATGTTTGGGATGCACTGGATCGATGTATATGACAGCATGTTCCAGTTCCCGACAATATCCAGCAACTTCGCAAATCCATTGAAGCGGAGTGGGACAACATTCCACAGGCCACAATCAACAGCCTGATCAATTCTATGCGAAGGAGATGTGTCGCGCTGCATGAGGCAATTGGTGGTCACACCAGATACTGACTGGTTTTCTGATCCATGCACCTACCTTTTTTTAAAGGTAGATATGTGACCAACAGATGCATATCTGTATTCCCTGTCTGTATTAGGTCCTAATTCATAGATTAGGACCTAATGAATATATTTCAATTGACTGATTTCCTTACATGAACTGTAACTCAGTAGAATCTTTGAAAATTGTTGCATGTTGTGTTTTATATTTGTGTTCAGTATTAATGTTTGTCTCAGAGCCTGTGTGGTCCAATGGGTACAGCTGCTGACAACGGCAAACATATGAGTAGGCTTGGGATAGAATCTGGCCCAATACAGCCCAGTTACTCTCTGTGGGTTGTACTGTTTGGAGGAGATAGTACTGTTCTAGTTACTCTCTGTGGGCTGTACTGTCTGGAGGAACAATCTGTGGGCTGTACTGTCTGGAGGAACTAGTAATGATCTAGTTACTATCTGTGGGCCATACTGTCTGGAGGAACTAGTACTGTTCTAGTTACTCTCTGTGGGCTGTACTGTCTGGAGGAACTAGTACTGTTCTAGTTACTCTCTGTGGGCTGTACTGTTTGGAGGAACTAGTACTGTTCTAGTTACTCTCTGTGGGCTGTACTGTCTGGAGGAAATAGTACTGTTCTAGTTACTCTCTGTGGGCTGTACTGTCTGGATGAACTAGTACTGTTCCAGTTACTCTCTGTGGATTGTACTGTCTGGAGGAACTAGTACTGTTCTAGTTACTCTCTGTGGGCTGTACTGTCTGGAGGAACACTCTGTGGGCTGTACTGTCTGGAGGAACTAGTAATGATCTAGTTACTATCTGTGGGCCATACTGTCTGGAGGAACTAGTACTGTTCTAGTTACTCTCTGTGGGATGTACTGTCTGGAGGAACTAGTACTGTTCTAGTTACTCTCTGTGGGCTGTACTGTCTGGATGAACTAGTACTGTTCCAGTTACTCTCTGTGGATTGTACTGTCTGGAGGAACTAGTACTGTTCTAGTTACTCTCTGTGGGCTGTACTGTCTGGAGGAACAAGTACTGTTCTAGTTACTCTCTGTGGGCTGTACTGTCTGGAGGAACTAGTACTGTTCTAGTTACTCTCTGTGGGCTGTACTGTTTGGGGGAGATAGTACTGTTCTAGTTACTCTCTGTGGGCTGTACTGTCTGGAGGAACTAGTACTGTTGTAGTTACTCTCTGTGGGCTGTACTGTCGTCTGGAGGAACTAGTACTGTTCTAGTTACTCTCTGTGGGCTGTACTGTCTGGAGGAACTAGTACTGGTCTAGTTACTCTCTGTGGGTTGTACTGTCTGGAGGAACTAGTACTGTTCTAGTTACTCTCTGTGGGCTGTATTGTCTGGAGGAACTAGTACTGTTCTAGTTACTCTCTGTGGGCTGTACTGTCTGGAGGAACTAGTACTGGTCTAGTTACTCTCTGTGGGCTGTACTGTCTGGAGGAACACTCTGTGGGCTGTACTGTCTGGAGGAACTAGTAATGATCTAGTTACTATCTGTGGGCCATACTGTCTGGAGGAACTAGTACTGTTCTAGTTACTCTCTGTGGGTTGTACTGTCTGGAGGAACTAGTACTGTTCTAGTTGCTCTCTGTGGGTTTTACTGTCTAAAGGAACTAGTACGGTTCCAGTTACTCTCTGTGGGCTGTACTGTCAGGAGGAACTAGTGCTGTTCTAGTTACTCTCTGTGGGCTGTACTGTCTGGAGGAACTAGTACTGTTCTAGTTACTCTCTGTGGGCTGTACTGTCTGGAGGAACTAGTACTGTTCTAGTTACTCTCTGTGGACTGTACTGTCTGGAAGAACTAGTACTGTTCTAGTTACTCTCTGTGGGCTGTACTGTCTAGAGGAACTAGTACTGTTCTAGTTACTCTCTGTGGGCCGTACTGTCTGGAGGAACTAGTACTGTTATAGTTACTCTCTGTGGGCCGTACTGTCTGGAGGAACTAGTACTGTTCTAGTTACTCTCTGTGGGCTGTACTGTCTGGAGGAACTAGTACTGTTCTAGTTACTCTCTGTGGGCTGTACTGTCTGGAGGAACTAGTACTGTTCTAGTTCCTCTCTGTGGGCTGTACTGTCTGGAGGAACTAGTACTGTTCTAGTTACTCTCTGTGGACTGTACTGTCTGGAAGAACTAGTACTGTTCTAGTTACTCTCTGTGGGCCGTACTGTCTGGAGGAACTAGTACTGTTCTAGTTACTCTCTGTGGGCTGTACTGTCTGGAGGAACTAGTACTGTTCTAGTTAATCTCTGTGGGCTGCACTGTCTGGATGAACTAGTACTGTTCTAGTTACTCTCTGTGGGCTGTACTGTCTGGAGGAACTAGTACTGATCTAGTTACTCTCTGTGGGATGTACTGTCTGGAGGAACTAGTAATGTTGTTCTTACTCTCTGTGGGCCGTACTGTCTGGAGGAACCAGTACTGTTCTAGTTACTCTCTGTGGGCTGTACTGTCTGGAGGAACTAGTACTGTTCTAGTTACTCTCTGTGGGCTGTACTGTCTGGAGGAACTAGTACTGTTCTAGTTACTCTCTGTGGGCTGTACTGTCTGGAGGAACTAGTACTGTTCTAGTTCCTCTCTGTGGGCTGAACTGTCTGGAGGAACTAGTACTGTTCTAGTTACTCTCTGTGGACTGTACTGTCTGGAAGAACTAGTACTGTTCTAGTTACTCTCTGTGGGCTGTACTGTCTGGAGGAACTAGTACTGTTCTAGTTACTCTGTGGGCTGTACTGTCTGGAGGAACTAGTACTGATCTAGTTACTCTCTGTGGGCTGAACTGTCTGGAGGAACTAGTACTGTTCTAGTTACTCTCTGTGGACTGTACTGTCTGGAAGAACTAGTACTGTTCTAGTTACTCTCTGTGGGCTGTACTGTCTGGAGGAACTAGTACTGTTCTAGTTACTCTGTGGGCTGTACTGTCTGGAGGAACTAGTACTGATCTAGTTACTCTCTGTGGGCTGTACTGTCTGGAGGAACTAGTACTGTTCCAGTTACTCTCTGTGGGCTGTACTGTCTGGAGGAACTAGTACTGTTCTAGTTACTCTCTGTGGGTTGTACTGTCTGGAGGAACTAGTGCTGTTCTAGTTACTCTCTGTGGGATGTACTGTCTGGAGGAACTAGTACTGTTCTAGTTACTCTCTGTGGGCTGTACTGTCTGGAGGAACTAGTACTGTTCTAGTTCCTCTCTGTGGGCTGTACTGTCTGGAGGAACTAGTACTGTTCTAGTTACTCTCTGTGGGCTGGACTGTCTGGAGGAACTAGTACGGTTCCAGTTACTCTCTGTGGGCTGTACAGTCAGGAGGAACTAGTAATGTTCTAGTTACTCTCTGTGGGCGGTACTGTCTGGAGGAACTAGTACTGTTCTAGTTACTCTCTGTGGGCTGTACTGTCTGGAGGAACTAGTACTGTTCTAGTTACTCTCTGTGGGCTGTACTGTCTGGAGGAACTAGTACTGTTCTAGTTACTCTCTGTGGGCTGTACTGTCTGGAGGAACTAGTACTGTTCTAGTTACTCTCTGTGGGCTGTACTGTCTAGAGGAACTAGTACTGTTCTAGTTACTCTCTGTGGGCTGTACTGTCTGGAGGAACTAGTACTGTTCTAGTTACTCTCTGTGGGCTGTACTGTCTAGAGGAACTAGTACTGTTCTAGTTACTCTCTGTGGGCTGTACTGTCAGGAGGAACTAGTACTGTTCTAGTTACTGTCTGTGGGCTGTACTAAAACCAGATACTGACTGGTTTTCTGATCCATGCACCTAACTTTTTTAAAAGGTAGATATGTGACCAACAGATGCATATCTGTATTCCCAGTCATGTAAAATCCATAGATTAGGACCTAATGAATATATTCCAATTGACTGATTTCCTTATATGAACTGTAACTCAGTAGAATCTTTGAAAATTGTTGCATGTTGTGTTTTATATATTTTTGTTCAGTATTAATGTTTGTCTCAGAGCCTGTGTGGTCCAATGGGTACAGCTGCTGACAACGACAAACATATGAGTAGGCTTGGGATAGAATCTGGCCCAATACAGCCCAGTTACTCTCAGTGATATGGTTGAAAATCTCCAAATTTGGTGATAGTGTTTTTATTTTTACGAATCGACACTATTGGTTTACCCTTTACATCTGTATGAAGGTTTCACAACCCCTTGACCAATTACATGTATTCAAAATAGCTTGTCATCAAAACTCTTAAATGTGTCTGATTTGCATACTAGTAACATAAGTGATAGTGAAATTTCAGTATTGATTGTTGTTTGACTTGAAATATTAAACATCACACTTGGTGTAAATCTTTAGTATGCATTCACCATCACATGTACTTGAAATTATATTTGGAAATCAGTGGTGGTCAGTGACGTTTAAGATAGGGCTACACCATGGTCTATGAGAACCATGAGCCTCCTAGGTTTTGTATTGAAGTCAATGTACCCAGAGGAGGACGGAAACTAGCTGTCCTCCGGCTACACCATGGTGCTACCCTACAGAGTGCTGTTGAGGCTACTGTAGACCTTCATTGCAAAATAGTGTGTTTAATCAATTATTTGGTGACGTGAATATATTTAGTATAGTTTTATCTAAAAAGGATAACTTTCAATGTTTCACTATTTTTTATGAAATTCAACGGTCCTCTCCTTCCTCCTCTGAGGAGCCTCCACTGTTGGAAATAAATGTTCATTCATGCAAATGAAATTGTAAAATTCTTCCAATGTTTCAAGTACCACACAACTTTTTATGAAATTGAGCAGATTGATAGATATTAAGTCAACTTTGAAAGACCGTAATTGAAAAAGTACAGCCTACGGACTTTCTTTGATGTCAGTCTTCATTGCAGACTTCCTGTGCTGGAGGACATCTACAAGATGATGCTGGCAGGCTTAATAAATTAATGTCAAAGTTGTTGTCCTTTTTGTTTGCTGTCTCAGTTTACCATAAAGGTGTAAAACATTACCTAACTAGATGTGTAACTAGTACTTAGGTCGTTTTCTGACTGGTTACTTTTTACTTTTTACCTCTGTAGCTCAATTGGTAGAGCACGGCGCTTGTAACGCCAGGGTAGTGGGTTCGATCCCCGGGACCACCCATACATAAAAATGTATGCACACATGACTGTAAGTCGCTTTGGATAAAAGCGTCTGCTAAATGGCGTATTATTATTATTATTACTATTACTGGAGTAGGTTCTTAAGAGGGTTACTTTTACTTGAGAAAATTACAATCTAATTAACAGTACTTTTACTCAAGTACAGATTTTCAGTACTCTACCCACCTCTGCAAATTATACATAGCCTAACTACAAAACGTGGGCGAGCATCCACACTGGAGGAAAGCTTATCGTTCTACAGTAGGCCTACCTCTGTCAATCAACTGATGGCCCAATCAGCTCATCAATTTAGCCAGGGAAACACAAACAGTAGATTATCGGTGTTCACACCTTTCATTATGTGACTATTGATAGGCTAACACAGGTGTCAAACTCATTCCACGGAGGGCCGAGTGTCTGCAGGTTTTCACTCCTCCCTTGTACTTGATTGATTAACTAAGGTCACTGATTAGTAAGGAACTCCCCTCACCTGGTTGTCTAGATCTTAGTAAGGAACTCCCCTCACCTGGTTGTCTTAGTAAGGAACTCCCCTCACCTGGTTGTCTAGGTCTTAGTGAGGAACTCCCCTCATCTGGTTGTCCAGGTCTTAGTAAGGAACTCCCCTCACCTGGTTGTCTAGGTCTTAGTAAGGAACTCCCCTCACCTGGTTGTCTAGGTCTTAGTAAGGAACTCCCCTCACCTGGTTGTCTAGGTCTTAGTGAGGAACTCCCCTCACCTGGTTGTCTCCCACCCAGGGTTTTAACAGCTATCCCTTCAGTCTCCCACCCAGGGTTTTAACAGCTATCCCTTCAGTCTCCCACCCAGGGTTATAATAGCTATCCCTTCAGTCTCCCACCCAGGGTTTTAACAGCTATCCCTTCAGTCTCCCACCCAGGGTTTTAACAGCTATCCCTTCAGTCTCCCACCCAGGGTTTTAACAGCTATCCCTTCAGTCTCCCACCCAGGGTTATAACAGCTATCCCTTCAGTCTCCCACCCAGGGTTTTTACAGCTATCCCTTCAGTCTCCCACCCAGGGTTTTAACAGCTATCCCCTCAGTCTCCCACCCAGGGTTTTAACAGCTATCCCTTCAGTCTCCCACCCAGGGTTTTAACAGCTATCCCTTCAGTCTCCCACCCAGGGTTTTAACAGCTATCCCTTCAGTCTCCCACCCAGGGTTTTAACAGCTATCCCTTGAATCTCCCACCCAGGGTTTTAACCAAGCCCTACATAGCTTTGATATTTGTCACTGACTATTAACAATGTGCTATCGTGTGAATGATTGTTGAGAAATCTCCACTTAAAAAATTTACTGTTGCTATCTAAGTCATTCCAAAGTGTAGGTTCAACAGAGCAAATGAAAAGTAACTATACTTTATCAATCATATACTGTATGATCAATGATGCTATTTAGGCCTGTATAAAGCATTTGGGAAGTCATCAATAGCTAATGTTTAAATTCAGACCAGGATTCTACTAATACATTTAAAATATATATAGGGTTTCAAGCTTTGGTTGATTTCATATGGAATCTACAAGGTAAAAATAAATATGTTTGATTCACATCTCCATCTCAACCAAAAAGAAAATTTAACCCCTTAGAGTCGATGTCTGCATAATAGAAAAATCCCCATCAAAATCCATCTGTTTAAATGTTGATATTTGGTTGCCTTGTCAACATACAAATTCCATATTACTTTTGAAAGACAGTAAATAGCCTAATGTTAAAGTTATCTTACAAACTAATGTAACAGTATTTATTCAACCTTAAAATGAGTAACGCATCCATGGGCACGTTGAGGTTACTGTAACTATAAATGTCTTCTTATGTCATCATAGAAAGCGTTCAGGGTCGCAGGTCTGTGGAAATCTTCACAATTGCTATAATAATCTACAGACAATCTCAAACGGCATTGATCACTTGCACCATGTACTTTAATGTCATCTCAACTAACTGTAATCCATGTCATTTGGTTGTGCTATTAGATCAAGCACAGTGACAACACATTAAATTGTTGTGTAAATAAACAAAATAGCTGACATTGTATTCTGTATTCCCATTTGAACTTTAGTGTGCCTTTAACTATTTGAAAGTGCAGTGATACATTTAGGTGACAACTAAACCAAAAATCTGACAGTGATCTTCCATTGAAATTTTGGATGTGCTTTTGGATAGTTGGGAATTCGACAAACTTTTGGCTGTCTTTTTGATTGGGTGAAAATAGTTTGGAATCTCATTGATCAACGAATCTACCAAATGTTCCCCCAATTCTCCATGTTGAAATGACCCAGTGGGTTACTGTCTTACTTGATTCATTGATTTCATATTAGGTCCTTGATGAATAAACTCTATATTCTTCAATGAACAATAGTCAGAAGGATGCAACTGCATCAAGAGGATATTGATTTACCTTTCTGGGTTTAGTGAATTGAGCCCATATCTCAGGTCTAAGAACGTTCCAAATCCCACACACTTTATTGTCCTACTCAACTCGTGTGGGAGTTTCACCAAACAACTTTTCTATTGGTTTCCTTCTTCCTAACAGCCCGTTCACATAATCTATACAGACATAATAATAATAATAATAATAATAATAATAATAATATGCCATTTAGCAGACGCTTTCAGCTGAGCTACGGAGGATACATGAACATAATGGACTATATTAAGTCATATAGAGTATGGAACATATGGCATCAGTGGGCTTTCAGTCACAAGCAGAACTAGACTGTACACATTCATTTATGTTAAAGGTCATGAACGGTCAAAATCATGTCTTTCATGAAATTGGATTATATTTGGATGAAATATTCAGGAGACAGGGTGACATCACCCTAACTCTCATTTTAATACACCAATGGTAACAGGATATTCTCTAATTTGTAACCAACATCAGAGAAGGTGTGTTTGAAGAGGGGCGTGATTTATATAGCTAGATAGCTACTCTACTGGTGCCAACATTTTACTGTAGGGTGTCAGCAACTATAATTAAAAGTTTACACTATTCATCTATGGCAAAGATACTTCTATATCTTCCCCCTTTCATTGGTGTCTGGTGTTAGCTAGTTACTGGCTAGCTAGGTCTTCATCTGTCTGGTGTTAGCTAGTTACTGGCTAGCTAGGTCTTCATCTGTCTGGTGTTAGCTAGGTCTTCATCTGTCTGGTGTTAGCTAGTTACTGGCTAGCTAGGTCTTCATCTGTCTGGTGTTAGCTAGTTACTGGCTAGCTAGGTCTTCATCTGTCTGGTGTTAGCTAGTTACTGGCTAGCTAGGTCTTCATCTGTCTGGTGTTAGCTAGTTACTGGCTAGCTAGGTCTTCATCTGTCTGGTGTTAGCTAGTTACTGGCTAGCTAGGTCTTCATCTGTCTGGTGTTAGCTAGTTACTGGCTAGCTAGGTCTTCATCTGTATCTGGTGTTAGCTAGTTACTGGCTAGCTAGGTCTTCATCTGTCTGGTGTTAGCTAGTTACTGGCTAGCTAGGTCTTCATCTGTGTCTGGTGTTAGCTAGTTACTGGCTAGCTAGGTCTTCATCTGTCTGGTGTTAGCTAGTTACTGGCTAGCTAGGTCTTCATCTGTTCTGGTGTTAGCTAGTTACTGGCTAGCTAGGTCTTCATCTGTCTGGTGTTAGCTAGTTACTGGCTAGCTAGGTCTTCATCTGTCTGGTGTTAGCTAGTTACTGGCTAGCTAGGTCTTCATCTGTGTCTGGTGTTAGCTAGTTACTGGCTAGCTAGGTCTTCATCTGTGTCTGGTGTTAGCTAGTTACTGGCTAGCTAGGTCTTCATCGGTGTCTGGTGTTAGCTTATTACTGGCTAGCTAGGTCTTCATCTGTGTCTGGTGTTAGCTAGTTACTGGCTAGCTAGGTCTTCATCTGTCTGGTGTTAGCTAGTTACTGGCTAGCTAGGTCTCCATCTGTCTGGTGTTAGCTAGTTACTGGCTAGCTAGGTCTTCATCTGTCTGGTGTTAGCTAGTTACTGGCTAGCTAGGTCTTCATCTGTCTGGTGTTAGCTAGTTACTGGCTAGCTAGGTCTTCATCTGTCTGGTGTTAGCTAGTTACTGGCTAGCTAGGTCTTCATCTGTCTGGTGTTAGCAAGTTACTGGCTAGCTAGGTCTTCATCTGTCTGGTGTTAGCAAGTTACTGGCTAGCTAGGTCTTCATCTGTCTGGTGTTAGCAAGTTACTGGCTAGCTAGGTCTTCATCTGTGTCTGGTGTTAGCTAGTTACTGGCTAGCTAGGTCTTCATCTGGCTGGTGTTAGCTAGTTACTGGCTAGCTAGGTCTTCATCTGTGTTTGTTGTTAGCTAGTTACTGGCTAGCTAGGTCTTCATCAGTCTGGTGTTAGCTAGTTACTGGCTAGCTAGGTCTTCATCTGTCTGGTGTTAGCTAGTTACTGGCTAGCTAGGTCTTCATCTGTCTGGTGTTAGCTAGTTACTGGCTAGCTAGGTCTTCATCTGTCTGGTGTTAGCAAGTTACTGGCTAGCTAGGTCTTCATCTGTCTGGTGTTAGCAAGTTACTGGCTAGCTAGGTCTTCATCTGTCTGGTGTTAGCTAGTTACTGGCTAGCTAGGTCTTCAGCCAGCATGGTGTTGTGGGGGGGGCTGCTGCTGTAAACCGCATCACAAGAGACATGCCAGATGGGAGATGGATAAAAAAAATGGACATCATTGATGCAATTTCAATGTGGTTTGAGTTGCTTTGTGTATCACCAAATTAGCTTGAGATGATATTACTGCAACACTGCATCCAAGTCTCTTGACATAGGTGTTTCAAAGAGCTGTCAGTCAAGGCGAGCTCATGAATATAAGCTCCCCGCCCACTCAGCCTATCTTTTCAGTCTTCCTGGTAGTTAGCCATGAGGGAGCATTTCTATCCCCCCAAAATAATATGTGTGATATTTTATTCACTCAAAAGGCTATTTTACATGGGAATCAAAATGACTGCCGGGGTCCTTTAAAATAGAAGTAGACTGTACAGATGAACTTATGTTAAAACCGTGTAAATAGAACATGTTTCGTTAGTCCACCTTTGCCACTCCGTACTGTATTTTCATTGTGTTCATGGAAAGTCTTGCACTGATAGCCAAGATAAGATAAGCGTTTATGGGAAGGATGTGTCCCCTGTTGGTGAATGAGAGGATAAAATGTGGTCTAGGTCACTCAGTCACGAGTGAGCTGGACCACATTCCATTCTGCATCGGGCCAAATTAGTGCGCTATATAAAGAATAGGGTGGTGATTTTGGGATGCAGACCCTCACTCCCTTCTGGAAAACAATTCCTATTATGTGACGGCTCTTCACATGATGTTTTAAACATTATAAAGATGGCTGACCTTTTAGCCGCCACAACCTGCTGACAACGTATAATATCTCACTGGGCTCAGATGTATCTTCCGATAACTGAAGCCACCGTGAAACCAAAGGTCAGCAGAAGTGCTGTGACAGTCCCCCTTTTAAAGAACACATTTAGAGGGTAAAGGCCACACAAGGAAGGCAGGACACACTGAGCAGTCAACCAGGTGACAACGAGAGAGGATAGACACACTCAGCAGTCAACCAGGTGACAACGAGAGAGAGAGTACCTTTATTGGGTGAGGAAGACTGCACCATGAGATTCCCCAAGCTGCCCAACCCGGGTCTGGATGACCGTATACCGTCCCACCAGGAGCTGGAGAGGATGGAGAAGGAGGAGGCCGGGGACAGGCCCAAATGGGACAACAAGACCCAGTACATGCTGACCTGTGTGGGCTTCTGTGTGGGGCTGGGGAACGTGTGGCGGTTCCCTTACCTGTGTCAGAGCCATGGAGGAGGTGAGTGGGCTTGATTGTATGCAACATTTTTGTTATTTTAAAACTGTAAATTAATGAAAAGGACTTTGAGTTACAACTTTTTTCACAGTAGAAATAAAACAGGGAATACTACAAACTACACTGAGATTACAAAACATTAGGAACACCTGCTCTTTCCATGACATAGACTGACCAGGTGAATCCAGGTGAAAGCTATGATCCTTTATTGATGTCACCTGTTAAGTCCACTTCAATCAGTGTAGAGACAATTGAGACATGGATTGTGTATGTGTGCCATTCAGAAGGTGAATGGGCAAGACAAAATGGGCAAGGCAAAACAAGTTCCTTTGAATGGGGTATGGTAGTAGGTGCCAGGCGCACCGGTTTGAGTGTGTTAAGAATTGCAATGCTGCTGGGTTTTTCACGCTCAACAGTTTCCCGTGTGTGTCAAGAATGGTCCACCACCCAAAGGACATCCAGCCGACTTGACACAACTGTGGAAAGCATTGGAGTCAACATGGGCCAGCATCCCTGTGGAACGCTTTCGACACCTTGTAGAGTCCATGCCCAGACGACTTGAGGCTGTTCTGAGGGCCAAAGGGGGTTCAACTCAATATTAGGAAGGTGTTCTCATTGTCTATGCCCTTGACACAAGTAGTTAAAGGGTGGAATACACTATACAATTAGCAGGATAATTTATCTGCATATACAGAGATAGCAGAATACTATCTTGATTATGGGATTAGTTGTGTGAACAATTGAATGACCAGTTAATTTTTTGTTGTATGGGTCAAAGATGTATTTGAAGTTAAATTTACTCTTAGATGCATCAAAACTGGGACCAAGAGAATGAAAAACAGCTTCTATCTCAAGGCCATCAGACTGTTAAATAGCCATCACTAGCACATTAGAGGCTGCTGCTGCCTATTTAAATCACTGGCCACTTTAAGAAATGGAACACTAGTCACTTTAATAATGTTTACATATCTTGCACTACTCATCTCATATGTATATACTGCATTCTATTCTATAATATTCTACTGTATCTTAGTCCATGCCGCTCTGTCATTGCTTGTCCATATATGTATATATTCTTAAATCCCATTCCTTACTAGTTTTGTGTGTATTGGGTATATGTTGTGAAATTGTTAGATATTACTTGTTAGATATTACTGCACTGTCGGAGCTAGAAGCACAAGCATTTCGCTACACCCGCTATAACATCTGCTAAACACGTGTATGTGACAAATAACATTTGATTTGATTTGATTTGAGATGATTATGACTGATAGAGAACTGTAGTATTCTCCCGAGTGGCGCAGTGGACTAAGGCACTGCATCGCAGCTCTGTTGTAGCCGGCCGCGACCGGGAGACCCATGGGGCGGCGCACAATTGGCCCAGGGTAGGGGAGGGAATGGCCGGCAGGGATGTAGCTCAGTTGGTAGAGCGTGGCATTTGCAACACCAGGGTTGTGGGTTCGATACCCACGGGGGGCCAGTATGAAGAAAAAATAATAATGTATGCACTCTGGATAAGAGCGTCTGCTAAATGACAAAAAATGTAGTAAATACATTTTGGATTGCTCAAAACCCAATACTGTACAGTATTTGAGAGGATTGCTAGTCATGGTTTGAAATCCTAACAAGTAATTAATTAAACAAACACATTCTTAATCATTCTCAACTTGTTAAATCGTTTTCAAATAGTGGTAGTTAAATTTCAGCTTTCTGTGCTAGTGTAACTAATGGGTATTTTAACACAGGGGAAGCCCCATAGTATATGTCTTGCTCCTCTGTATGCATTGCCGTACCTAGTTTACATAATTGTTTTCAACATGTTAATAACACTATAAAGTAACTGTCCAGTGTTTCCAGATTTCTATTAAATATGACCTATAATGACTTACACTAGGAGTTAAATAGTTTTCCTTCCAAAACATGGTAATTAAGTATAAAGCAGGTTTTCTGTGTTGGAATGGTGTGGGCGTACCCCAAGAACAGTATGGTGTGGGCGTACACCGGTCATTAAACATATCCATGTGAGTAGAACGCTGGTTGGCCAGCTCATCCTCCTCTAGACTGCTGATTGGCCAGCTCATCCTCCTCAGGAGTATGACATCCTACCCTATAAGGAGTTTGAGGTGGGGTTTTTAAAGTATTTTTTTCACCAATTTATGCTTTGGCCACAAATACGAATACAGGGCGGCAGATAGCCTAGCGTTGGGTAACTGAAAGGTTGCTGGTTCGACTCCCCGAGCCAACTATGTAAAAAAAATATGCCGATGTTCCCTTGAGCAAGGCACTTAACCCTAGTTGCTCTGGATAAGAGTGTCTGCTAAATGACAAAAATGTCAAATGTAGGCTAAGTCAACAACATTATTTAGGTATGAGTTAACAGATTATGAGCTTTTAAAAGTGAGAGTTAATTTTAAATTAAATTATCTGAGTATATTGAACACTAAACACTTTTATAACACAATAATACAACCGTTACTATTTCAATATTGGGGATGTGTTCAGTGGAGTATTGTTGATATGTCAACTGAGGAAAACAATTCGTGGTCCTCTGTAGCTCAGCTGGTAGAGCACGGCGCTTGTAACGCCAAGGTAGTGGGTTCGATCCCCGGGACCACCCATACACAAAAAAAAACAATTATGCACGTATGACTGTAAGTCGCTTTGGATAAAAGCGTCTGCTAAATGGCATATTTTATATTATAATTCCAATCTTGTGTTCCCAGGAGCATTTATGATCCCATTCCTGATCCTGGTGGTTCTGGAGGGAATTCCACTGCTGCACCTGGAGTTTGCAATCGGACAGCGCCTCAGGAAGGGCAGTGTCGGGGTGTGGGGCTCTGTCAACCCTTACCTCACTGGCATTGGTGGGTGACAGTCCATTCCGGATTACAGTATCTGTGTGGAATTCCTGTGATCATGTATGACAAAACCCTTTTGGCTCTATGAATATGGTTATAAGTAGTTATAAGTGCTTATGTTTTGCATTGTTATGCATTATGTATAACATACTTAAATATATATACTTTAAATAGTTGGATATATACTTGGATATAGCATACTTAAATATAAATACTGTAAATACTTGGATATGTGCTTGAATATAGCATACTTGAATAAACTTGGATATGATAATAATGCACTGGAATGTACAGGGAATGTAACTGACAGTTGTTGTGAAACAGGTATTGCCTCCATGTTGGTATCATTCTTGGTTGGGATGTACTACAACACCATCATGGCCTGGATCATGTGGTACCTCTTCAACTCCTTCCAGGACCCCTTGCCTTGGAGTCAGTGTCCCCTCAATGCAAACAAGACAGGTGCAGTATTTCCTTCATGAGTAACACTTAGTATTGTAGCGACCTTAACTCAATACCTAGCAACCTCGTCGAGACGTTTGGACGTCTTGGCGTTAAGGTTAAGGTGATGGCTTGGCAGTTGCTGGATCTGGGTCCGAGTCCCGGTCAGGGCTACCCCCTGAATTCACTACAGTATCATCAAAACCTGGACCAAAAATATATCTAAATGTAGCTAGCTAGCCTAATACCAGCATGCTAGCAAGCAGGATCACCTCACCGCCCCTATAGACGGGTTAGCTGAAAATGATGCGCACACGTCGATGGGGCAGAGGTCTGTGTGTTATTATTCTGAACGGTCAGATAGCTAGCAACAATGACAATAACCTGTCTTGTGGGGAATCGTAGGTGGCTCGTTGTATATTGTTAAGAAGCTGTTATGTGGGGAATCGTAGGTGGCTCGTTGTATCTTGTTAAGAAGCTGTCTTGTGGGGAATCGTAGGTAGCTTGTATCTTGTTAAGAAGCTGTCTTGTGGGGAATCGTAGGTGGCTCGTTGTATCTTGTTAAGAAGCTGTCTTGTGGGGAATCGTAGGTGGCTCGTTGTATCTTGTTAAGAAGCTGTCTTGTGGGGAATCGTAGGTGGCTCGTTTATCTTGTTAAGAAGCTGTCTTGTGGGGAATCGAGGTGGCTCGTTGTATCTTGTTAAGAAGCTGTCTTGTGGGGAATCGTAGGTGCTTGTATCTTGTTAAGAAGCTGTCTTGTGGGGAATCGTAGGTGGCTCGTTGTATCTTGTTAAGAAGCTGTCTTGTGGGGAAACGTAAGGTGGCTCGTTGTATATTGTTAAGAAGCTGTCTTGTGGGGAATCGTAGGTGGCTCGTTGTATATTGTTAAGAAGCTGTCTTGTGGGGAATCGTAGGTGGCTCGTTGTATATTGTTAAGAAGCTGTCTTGTGGGGAATCGTAGGTGGCTCGTTGTATCTTGTTAAGAAGCTGTCTTGTGGGGAATCGTAGGTAGCTTGTATCTTGTTAAGAAGCTGTCTTGTGGGGAATCGTAGGTGGCTCGTTGTATCTTGTTAAGAAGCTGTCTTGTGGGGAATCGTAGGTAGCTTGTATCTTGTTAAGAAGCTGTCTTGTGGGGAATCGTAGGTGGCTCGTTGTATCTTGTTAAGAAGCTGTCTTGTGGGAAATCGTAGGTGGCTCGTTGTATCTTGTTAAGAAGCTGTCTTGTGGGGAATCGTAGGTGGCTCGTTGTATCTTGTTAAGAAGCTGTCTTGTGGGGAATCGTAGGTGGCTCGTTGTATCTTGTTAAGAAGCTGTCTTGTGGGGAATCGTAGGTGGCTCGTTGTATCTTGTTAAGAAGCTGTCTTGTGGGGAATCGTAGGTGGCTCGTTGTATCTTGTTAAGAAGCTGTCTTGTGGGGGAATCGTAGGTGGCTCGTTGTATCTTGTTAAGAAGCTGTCTTGTGGGGAATCGTAGGTGGCTCGTTGTATCTTGTTAAGAAGCTGTCTTGTGGGGAATCGTAGGTGGCTCGTTGTATATTGTTAAGAAGCTGTCTTGTGGGAAATCGTAGGTGGCTGTTATTAATATCATGTTGTTTTGAGGTGTTTTGACTTGTCGCGTCTATGCTAATATGGCAAAAAAAATGTAATGTAACAATGTATTTGACAGACAACAAGTTCTCATTGTGCAAATGTATGTTTTCAATCATTTTCAAATATAATTTCCATGTCGTCAACAATTATTTGATTCTAAGCCAACCCCGCCTGTTTTGCTCCACGGTTGCGCACGCAGCAGTTTCGTATCAACAACCCATCCGTCTATAGCTAACGCTCACACATATTTATTTGAGATGAGCTGGCTAGCCAGATAGCGTTAAGTAAAACAGATATTTTATGTCTTTGAGTCGTTCCTCAAGATGTATCATGTAGAATCATGCTGTATCATGCTGAATAATGCTGAATCATGCTGAATGCATTGGCAGTAGATAGCTAGCTAGTCAAAGATTGACAATTCAGACCAACCCAACTTCTATCTCATCTCATCTTAGCTGTTGTAATTTTAGATCCAGACCGGCCTTTAAACAGTTTGAATATCGGCCCCTGCAGGTCTGGTGTCAGAATGCGCACGGAGCACCTCAGTGGATTACTTCTGGTACAGAGAGACACTGAACACCTCTACGGCCATAGATATATCTGGAGGCCTCCAGTGGTGGATGGTGCTAGCCCTGGTGTCTGCCTGGACTCTGCTCTATGTCTGCTGTATCAGGGGGATCGAGACTACTGGCAAGGTACCAGCTCAGCTTTAATTTCTTCCAGCTTGTGAGGGAGGTCAAATTTCTGCAAAAATAATGGCCTGCCTTGGGAATGGTGCCAGTTGTCTTATCACTGATGTTTGTCTCTCTCTCACCCTTTCTCTCTCTCTGTCTGTCTCTCTCTCTCTCTCTCTCTCTCTCTGTCCCCCTTCTCTCTCTCTCTCTCTCTCTCTCTCTCTCTCTCTCTCTCTCTCTCTCTCTCTCTCTCTCTCTGTCTCTCTCTCTCTCTATCTCTCTCTCTCTCTCTCTCTCTGTCCCCCTTTCTCTCAATTCAATTCAATTCAATTTAAGGGCTTTATTGGCATGGGAAACGTGTGTTAACATTGCCAAAGCAAGTGAAGTAGATAGTAAACAAAAGTGAAATAAACAATAAATATTAACAGTAAACATTACACTCAGAAGTTTCAAAAGAATAAAGACATTTCAAATGTCATATTATGTATATATACAGTGTTGTAACAATGTGCAAATAGTTATAGTACAAATGGGAAAATAAATAAACATAAATATGGGTTGTATTTACAATGGTGTTTGTTCTTCACTGGTTGCCCTTTTCTTGTGGCAACAGGTCACAAATCTTGCAGCTGTGATGGCACACTGTGGTTTTTCACCCAGTAGATAAGGGAGTTTATCAAAATTGGGTTTGTTTTCGAATTCTTTGTGGATCGCTGTAATATGAGGGAAATATGTGTCTCTAATATGGTCATACATTTGGCAGGAGGTTAGGAAGTGCAGCTCAGTTTCCACCTCATTTTGTGGGCAGTGTGCACATAGCCTGTCTTCTCTTGAGAGCCAGGTCTGCCTACGGCGGCCTTTCTCAATAGCAAGGCTATGCTCACTGAGTCTGTACATAGTCAAAGCTTTCCTTAAGTTTGGGTCAGTCACAGTGGTCAAGTATTCTGCCACTGTGTACTCTCTGTTTAGGGCCAAATAGCATTCTAGTTTGCTCTGTTTTTTTGTTTGTTCTTTCCAATGTGTCAAGTAATTCTCTTTTTGTTTTCTCATGATTTGGTTGGGTCTAGTTGTGTGGTTGTTGTTGTTGTCCTGGGGCTGTGTGGGGTCTGTTTGTGTTTGTAACAGAGCCCCAGGACAAGCTTACTTAGGGGACTCTTCTCCAAGTTCATCTCTCTGTAGGTGATGGCTTTGTTATGGAAGGTTTGGGAATCGCTTCCTTTTAAGTGGTTATAGAATTTAACAGCTCTTTTCTGGATTTTGATAATTAGCGGGTATTGGCCTAATTCTGCTCTGCATGCATTATTAGGTGTTTTACGTTGTACACGGAGGATGTTTTTGCAGAATTCTGCATGCAGAGTCTCAATTTGGTGTTTGTCCCATTTTGTGAATTCTTGGTTGGTGAGCGGACCCCAGACCTCAGAACCATAAAGGGCAATGGGTTCTATAACTGATTCAAGTATTTTTAGCCAGATCCTAATTGGTATGTCAAATTTTATGTTCCTTTTGATGGCATAGAAGGCCCTTCTTGCCTTGTCTCTCAGATCGTTCACAGCTTTGTGGAAGTTACCTGTGGCGCTGATGTTTAGGCCGAGGTATGTATAGTTTTTGTGTGCTCTAGGGCAACGGTGTCTAGATGGAATTTGTATTTGTGGTCCTGGCAACTGGACCTTTTTTGGAACACCATTATTTTTGTCTTACTGAGATTTACTGTCAGGGCCCAGGTCTGACAGAATCTGTGCAGAAGATCTAGGTGCTGCTGTAGGCCCTCCTTGGTTGGTGACAGAAGCACCAGATCGTCAGCAAACAGAAGACATTTGACTTCAGATTCTAGTAGGGTGAGGCCGGGTGCTGCAGACTGTTCTAGTGCCCTCGCCAATTCGTTGATTTATATGTTGAAGAGGGTGGGGCTTAAACTGCATCCCTGTCTCACCCCACGGCCCTGTGGAAAGAAATGTGTGTGTTTTTGCCAATTTTAACCGCACACTTGTTGTTTGTGTACATGGATTTTATAATGTCGTATGTTTTTCCCCCAACCCCACTTTCCATCAATTTGTATAGCAGACCCTCATGCCAAATTGAGTCAAAAGCTTTTTTGAAATCAACAAAGCATGAGAAGACTTTGCCTTTGTTTTGGTTTGTTTGTTTGTCAATTAGGGTGTGCAGGGTGAATACGTGGTCTGTCGTACAGTAATTTGGTAAAAGCCAATTTGACATTTGCTCAGTACATTGTTTTCACTGAGGAAATGAACTAGTCTGCTGTTAATGATAATGCAGAGGATTTTCCCAAGGTTGCTGTTGACGCATATTCCACGGTAGTTATTGGGGTCAAATTTGTCTCCACTTTTGTGGATTGGGGTGATCAGTCCTTGGTTCCAGATGTTGGGGAAGATGCCAGAGCTAAGGATGATGTTAAAGAGTTTAAGTATAGCTAATTGAAATTTGTGGTCTGTATATTTTATCATTTCATTGAGGATACCATCAACACCACAGGACTTTTTTGGGTTGGAGGGTTTGTATTTTATCCTGTAGTTCATTCAATGTAATTGGAGAATCCAGTGGGTTCTGGTAGTCTTTAATAGTTGATTCTAAGATTTGCATTTGATCATGTATATTTTTTTGCTGTCTGTTCTCTGTTATAGGGCCAAAAAGATTGGAGAAGTGGTTTACCCATACATCTCCGTTTTGGATAGATAGCTCTTCGTGTTGTTGTTTGTTTAGTGTTTTCCAATTTTCCCAGAAGTGGTTAGAGTCTATGGATTCTTCAATTACATTGAGCTGATTTCTGACATGCTTTTCCTTCTTTTTCCGTAGTGTATTTCTGTATTGTTTTAGTGATTCACCATAGTGAAGGCGTAGGCTCAGGTTTTCTGGGTCTCTATGTTTTTGGTTGGATAGGTTTCTCAATTTCTTTCTTAGGTTTTTGCATTCTTCATCAAACCATTTATCACTGTTATTACTTTTCTTTGGTTTTCTGTTAGAGATTTTTAGATTTGATAGGGGAAGCTGAGAGGTCAAATATACTGTTTAGGTTTTCTACTGCCAAGTTTACACCTTCACTATTACAGTGGAACGTTTTGTCCAGGAAGTTGTCTAGAATGGATTGAATTTGTTGTTTCCTAATTGTTTTTTGGTAGGTTTCAACACTACTTTCCTTCCATCTATAGCATTTCTTAATATTATTCAGTTCTTTTGGCTTTGATGCCTCATGATTGAGTATTGCTCTGTTCAAGTAGACTGTGATTTTGCTGTGGTCTGATAGGGGTGTCAGTGGGCTGACTGTGAACGCTCTGAGAGACTCTGGGTTGAGGTCAGTGATAAAGTAGTCTACTGTACTACTGCCAAGAGATGAGCTATAGGTGTACCTACCATAGGAGTCCCCTCGAAGCCTACCATTGACTATGTACATACCCAGTGTGCGACAGAGCTGCAGGAGTCGTGACCCATTTTTGTTGGTTATGTTGTCGTAGTTGTGCCTAGGGGGGCATATGGGGGAGGGAATGCTGTCACCTCCAGGTAGGTGTTTGTCCCCCTGTGTGCTGAGGGTGTCAGGTTCTTGTCCAGTTCTGGCATTTAGGTCGCCACAGACTAGTACATGTCCCTGGGTCTGGAAATTATTGATTTCCCCCCTCCAGGATGGAGAAACTGTCTTCATTAAAGTATGGGGATTCTAGTGGGGGATATAGGTAGCACACAGGAGGACATTTTTCTCAGTTGAGATAATTTCCTTTTGAATTTCTAACCAAATGTAAAATGTTCCTGTTTTGATTAATTTAATAGAGTGAGTTAGGTCTGCTCTATACCAAATTAGCATACCCCCTGAGTCCCTTCCCTGTTTCACACCTGGTAGTTTGGTGGATGGGACTACCAGCTCTCTGTAACCTAGAGGGCAACCAGTGGGTCCGTCTCCTCTATACCATGTTTCTTGTAGGATGACAATGTCTGTATTTCCGATTTCTTTGGTGAAGTCCAGATTCCTGCTCTTTAGGCCAAAGGCAGATGACCTCAGGCCTTGGATTTTCCAGGATGAATTAGTGAAGGCTTTGTGTTCCATAAAGTGTCTAATGTTGTTGGTTGTGTGGTTTGGCCTCAGGCCAGTAATTGTGAGCAGAGCCTGCTGAGCATCTGGTACATGCCATTGGCTTGGGCTAGTGTAAGAGTGGGTGTTGGGCCTGTTTGCCTGCTCACGGCCTGGGCGTATGTGTGACTTTCATGTTGAGGCCCTCTTTGTGGGAGTGGGGGGCTTGGGGTGGGTAGGAGGGGCATAGGTCTGATCTGAGGGGGCCTAAATGGGGTGTGGGCATGGTTGACTTGGGGGGGAGTTAATTGGTTGGGGTGGGGGTGTAGATGTGGTTGATGGTGCTGTGGTCTGGATGTAGGTCCTCTCTGCGGGGGTCCTCTATGTGTAGGTCCTGGGGGGGGTCCCGCAGGTCTGGGAGAGTGTCTCGCTGGTCTGGGCGGGGTGTCTGTTGATCTGTTGCTCCTGTGTGAGGTGTTGGGTCTGCGGTTGAGGGCGATATCCTTTAGGGTCCGGCGAAGGTGGGCACTGCTGCCTTGTATAGGTGGACCTGGTCGTAAAGGCTGTTCACGTCCAGGGTGGAGTGGTGGGCCAGGAAGACATTTGGTTTTGATGCACAGTCACGGGAAATACTTGCGTTTACCCGCTGTATGGTAGCAGGGTGGAAGTCTTTTCGTGGTAACAGGGTTGAGATAACCACTTGTGCGTTGGGGAAAGTAGAAGAAGCTTTTTCTATCACGCCCTTGAGTGATGTGGCCACCCTTTCCTGCTGTGTTCTCAGGTCGTTTGTGCCTGTGTGTATTATTATGTGGCTGGGTGATCCTAGTCGGTCCTTAGACAGAAGGTCTAGGGCGCGCTGGGTATTTGGACACCAGAGTTTAGACACTGTGTGTTTTGGAAAAAGTTTATTTTCTTGTATGTATTTCCCGTTTGAGTCCATAAGGAGTACAATCTGTGGCTTGTGTATGTCCTCAGTGGGTGTGGGGGGGTCGTCATGAGGGCTATCAGGGTGTCTGACTGGGGGGTTGCTCAGAGGGGTTGGGGTCCCCAGGGCTTGGGGTTCTTCATTTGTTTGTCTGGGTGTGATGTCGAGGCTATGGTCAGGGTCTAGGGTGTACTGTTCTGCTGCGGTGTCGAGACTTTGGCCAGGATCTGAGGTGGGCTGTTCTCTAATGGGTTGTTCAATGTCACCCGTCATCGTTCTCACCTTCTCCTCCAGCACTCTGATCCTCTCCTCTAGTGCTCTGTTCTTCTCCTGCTCCTGCTCTTTCTCCTGTTGATGTTGTCTCACCACAGTCCAGAGTGCAGACATGTCTCTCTCCACCTGCAGCTCTCCAGGTCTAGTTAAGGGGGTGTTGTTGTGCTGGACTGTTGTCTGGGTCTGTGCTGACTGGAGTGTGTTCACCTGCTGTTCCAGCTCCACCTGCCTTACCTCCAGCTGGGTGAATTTATCCTTCATTTCAATGAGGGAGTAGTACTCTGTGCTGGGAAGTTGAGTTTCTGCTTGGGGTTGCTCTGTGGGGTTATTTAATGAAGAGGTCTGGTCTGACCCGCTCGGGGTAGGGGTATCTTTCTCAAGGGACAGCTTCTCCTGCTGAGCTATTTCTTTGATTAGGTGAAAGTCCAGCTGGAACTGTTTGGTGTTGCCTTGAACCAAAACGGTTCCAGATTTATAGAGATTAATATTAGACGACTCAGAGTCCTCGTTGTCCAGTATCCTGAGTTTCCACCCGTCGCTAACACCCCCCTCTTAACAGAGGGGTAGTGTGCTAGTATAGCACTGTGCCATGCCAGGGGATGGTCTGTGTGGAAGATAAGGTTGCTTATGTTCCCATTTTTATACAAATCAGCAAAAAAGTGTCTCGTGCTTCCCCAAAAGAAGTTTCAATTTGTACTCTTTTCGTGTCTTGTCGTTTTTTACATTCAGAGGGTACTGTATTTTAATGACCTCTGAACAGTGGGGAGTGCTTCTAAGGCCTCTTCTAAGGCCTCTAGTTGGGGTAGACTGTACGACTCTCCTGCCATTGTTGGGCTCAAGGGCTTTGACACCTCTCACTTCACACGTCAGTGCTAATTGAAATTGTATCTCTTTGTAGCAAGCTTAAGCTTGGTAGCCTTAGAATTCAGTCCTTATAATATAAAATATATCATTGTAATGAATTTTTCTTCTTGGTTTTTGAAAGTGAAAAATAGCTTCATACTAAACATTACTCGCTCAGTTCCAGGTTGGATGGTGTTTTCAGGTTTCTGTTTGTTTTCCAGAGCATTTGCTGTATAGTTTGAGAATAGTAATCCTTGGTAGTAGAAAGCTTTCCAGGTAATTCCGTCCAAAATCAGGTGGTAGGTTTGGAGTTTTGGTTTGGAATAAAGGTTATGTTGTGGAGGGTAGCATCCTGTATATGTCCCTGCCAAAAAATCCTACTTTATCTAACTCTAAATCTATATTTTTTGTTAAAAATGCAGGAGCAATGTCTTTGAGCTCTCTCTCTCTCTCTCTCTCTCTCTCTCTCTCTCTCTCTCTCTCTCTCTCTCTCTCTCTCTCTCTGTCTCTCTCTCTTCTGTCTCTCTCTCTCTCTCTCTCTCTCTCTCTCTCTCTCTCTCTCTCTCTCTCTCTCTCTCTCTCTCTCTCTCTCTCTCTCTCTCTCTCTCTCTCTCTCTCTCTCTCTCTCTCTCTCTCTCTCTCTCTCTCTCTCTCTCTCTCTCTCTCTCTCTCTCTCTCTCTCTCTCTCTCTCTCTCTCTCAGTGGTTCTGGATTCAGTTTATGTAACAGTTTTATAATCTCTCTCTTTCTCATTTCTCTCTCTTCCTCGTCAGGCTGTGTACATAACATCCACGTTGCCCTACTTGGTGCTCACCATCTTCCTGATCAGAGGACTGACTCTCAAAGGTTCTCTGGATGGAGTCAAGTTCCTCTTCACACCAGATGTAAGTATTAACTTTATGTACTACCGTTGTCATGATACTAATTCTTTGTGTCTAACTGTTTTCTATTTCTCCAGGTGAATGAGTTGATGAACCCGTCCACCTGGCTGGATGCAGGTGCCCAGGTGTTCTACTCTTTCTCCTTGGCCTTTGGAGGTCTCATCTCCTTCTCCAGCTATAACTCAGTGCAGTAAGTGACTCCTTATTACAACGTTTTAAGAACACTTTTATTGAGGCTGAATCCTAATCCATGCAGAGAGTAAGTCATAGATGCTCATAGAAATTATACCAAATGGATCTCGTCTTTCATCTCTTCATATTAATTTGAGTAATTTGCTTCCATTGTCTGTTTCTCCAGCAACAACTGTGAACAAGATGCCGTCATCATCTCCATCATCAACGGCTTCACTTCCGTTTACTCTGCTACCGTCATCTACTCCATCATTGGCTTCAGGGCCACAGAGAAGTTTGACGAATGCACGGATGGGTAAGTTCCTTCTTGGTTGAATCCATTCTTTCATCCAAATTCAATGTAGACTGAACACATATTTGTTGACAACACTGTCAAAATTGGATTGAATGAATGGGGATTAGAGGAAGATAAACTAATGAGTTTGATATTTTGGTCATACTTCTATGTACTCTCTTCCTGGTAACATCATGGCCCTGCTGAATGTGATCTCTTCCTAGTAACATAATGGCTCTGCTGAATGTGATCTCTTCCTAGTAACATAATGGCTCTGCTGAATGTGATCTCTTCCTAGTAACATCATGGCCCTGCTGAATGTGATCTCTTCCTAGTAACATCACGGCCCTGCTGAATGTGATCTCTTCCTAGTAACATTTTACAAAAACATTTTAGTCATTTAGCAGACGCTCTTATCCAGAGCGACTTACAGGAGCAATTAGGGTTAAGTGCCTTGGTCAAGGGCACATCGACAGATTTTTCACCTAGTCGGCTCGAGGATTAGAACCAGCAACCTTTCGGTTACTGGCACAATGCTCTTAACCACTAAGCTACCTGCCGTAACATCATGGCCCTGCTGAATGTGATCTCTTCCTAGTAACATAAGGGCCCTGCTGAATGTGATCTCTTCCTAGTAACATAATGGCATTGCTGAATGTGATCTCTTCCTAGTAACATAATGGCCCTGCTGAATGTGATCTCTTCCTGGTAACATCATGGCCCTGCTGAATGTGATCTCTTCCTAGTAACATAATGGCTCTGCTGAATGTGATCTCTTCCTAGTAACATAATGGCTCTGCTGAATGTGATCTCTTCCTGGTAACATCATGGCCCTGCTGAATGTGATCTCTTCCTGGTAACATCATGGCCCTGCTGAATGTGATCTCTTCCTAGTAACATAATGGCCCTGCTGAATGTGATCTCTTCCTAGTAACATCATGGCCCTGCTGAATGTGATATCTTCCTAGTAACATATAATGGCTCTGCTGAATGTGATCTCTTCCTAGTAACATAATGGCTCTGCTGAATGTGATCTCTTCCTGGTAACATCATGGCCCTGCTGAATGTGATCTCTTCCTGGTAACATAATGGCCCTGCTGAATGTGATCTCTTCCTGGTAACATCATGGCCCTGCTGAATGTGATCTCTTCCTAGTAACATAATGGCCCTGCTGAATGTGATCTCTTCCTAGTAACATCGTGGCCCTGCTGAATGTGATCTCTTCCTAGTAACATCATGGCCCTGCTGAATGTGATCTCTTCCTGGTAACATCATGGCCCTGCTGAATGTGATCTCTTCCTAGTAACATCATGGCCCTGCTGAATGTGATCTCTTCCTAGTAACATCATGGCCCTGCTGAATGTGATCTCTTCCTAGTAACATCGTGGCCCTGCTGAATGTGATCTCTTCCTAGTAACATCATGGCCCTGCTGAATGTGATCTCTTCCTGGTAACATCATGGCCCTGCTGAATGTGATCTCTTCCTAGTAACATCATGGCCCTGCTGAATGCATTTGATCTTCCTGAGGACCACTTCACTGTGAACAACTATGATGAAGTCCTCCAAGGTTTCAACAGCACATCACCAGACATCATCCATGGATTAAACCTGAAGACCTGCGATCTGCAGCAGTTTCTCAGTCAGGTAGTGAAATTACATGACGTCCAATCCAAGACATATCATTGACTCCAAGGGACACCAGAACTTTCTTAAGTCGGTACTGTGTTTGCTGTAGGGTGTGGAGGGAACTGGTCTGGCGTTCATCGTGTTCACAGAGGCCATCACCAAGATGCCGATCTCTCCTCTCTGGGCCATCCTGTTCTTCGTCATGCTCTTCTGTCTGGGACTGTCTACCATGTTTGGGAACATAGAAGGGGTCGTGGTGCCCCTTCAGGATCTCAACATCTTCCCCAAGTGGCCCAAAGAGGTCTTGACAGGTTAGTGACATACAGTAGCTGAGATTCGTCTTCTTCTGAGCTGCACTGAATCGAAATGGCTTCAACCCAAATCATTGTCTCATCGTCCCAGTTCTTCGGGGATTGAGATCACAAGCTTGTCGTTGACCTTTAGGGGGATCCTCTGAACATCCAATGAGGTTGAGCACCCCTGAAAGAACCTTGGTTGTCAACTTTTCACGATGTTCTTTGTTTTGTTTTTTCAGGTGTGACTTGTGTTGTGTGTTTCGCCATCGCTCTCATATTCACCCAGCAGTCCGGTAACTACTGGCTGGCCTTGTTCGACAGCTTCGCCGGCTCCATCCCTCTCCTAGTCATCGCCTTCTGTGAGATGGTGTCTGTTGTTTACATCTACGGGATAGACAGGTGAGTCCAGAGCCAGAACACCATTAAAATAAAATAGAACTGAATGGAATAGAAATACCTGTCAATGCTATGTGGACATGTACCTTTCCGCTTCACAGTGACATAAATCACATCCAAACAAACAGCATTAAAACATCAGGGGCACTTTGTCCTTCAGAAAAACAACCACAATGTCACTACAGCCTGCTTTATCAGGACAATAAAAAGGCACGTTTTAGTGTCATTATGTCCACTGGGAGGAAGGGAGAGCATTAGGCCTGCAGATTGTATCTCTGGAACCAGGAAGTGTGCTGGTGCACTCAGCTGTACTAATGCCACATGGTACCCCCATGACTCATTCTCAACTGATACCACATGGTACCCCATGACTCACTCTCAACTGATACCACATGGTACCCCCATGACTCATTCTCAACTCTAATGGAGAACTATCTCTGCACACTATATGTCACTGTAAACGACTGATTTATGAAGACGATGTGTAGACCCTTAGGTAAGACGATGTGTAGACCCTTAGGGAAGACGATGTGTAGACCCTTAGGGAAGACGATGTGTAGACCCTTAGGGAAGACGATGTGTAGACCCTTAGGGAAGACGATGTGTAGACCCTTAGGGAAGACGATGTGTAGACCCTTAGGGAAGACGATGTGTAGACCCTTAGGGAAGACGATGTAGACCTTAGGGAAGACGATGTGTAGACCCTTAGGAAGACGTAGACCCTTAGGGAAGCGATGTGTGACCCTTAGGGAAGACGATGTGTAGACCCTTAGGGAAGACGATGTGTAGACCCTTAGGGAAGACGATGTGTAGACCCTTAGGGAAGACGATATTAGGTACTTAGGTCTCTAGAGTGAACATTAACTCAGATATCCAGCCAAAGCTCAAAGTCATTAGACAGACATGTGTTCCATGCTAGACATGTGTTCCATACTGGACATGTGTTCCATACTGGACATGTGTTCCATGCTAGACATGTATTCCATGCTAGACATGTGTTCCATACTAGACATGTGTTCCATGCTAGACATGTGTTCCATACTGGACATGTGTTCCATGCTAGACATGTGTTCCATGCTAGACATGTGTTCCATACTAGACATGTGTTCCATGCTAGACATGTGTTCCATGCTAGACATGTGTTCCATACTGGACATGTGTTCCATGCTAGACATGTATTCCATGCTAGACATGTGTTCCATACTAGACATGTGTTCCATGCTAGACATGTGTTCCATACTGGACATGTGTTCCATACTGGACATGTGTTCCATGCTAGACATGTGTTCCATACTGGACATGTGTTCCATGCTAGACATGTGTTCCATGCTAGACATGTGCTCCATACTGGACATGTGTTCCATGCTAGACATGTGTTCCATGCTAGACATGTGTTCCATACTGGACATGTGTTCCATGCTAGACATGTATTCCATGCTAGACATGTGTTCCATACTAGACATGTGTTCCATGCTAGACATGTGTTCCGTACTGGACATGTGTTCCATGATAGACATGTGTTTCACGCTAGACATGTGTTCCACGCTAGACATGTGTTCCACGCTAGACATGTGTTCCATGATAGACATGTGTTCCATGATAGACATGTGTTCCACGCTAGACATGTGTTCCATGCTAGACATGTGTTCCACTCTAGACATGTGTAATGTAGTAGACCTCAGTAGACGTATAAGTACATCCAGGGGCGCAACTTTGGCTTTAGAAGTGGGGTGGACATAATAATAATATATGTATATTTTTTTTATCCAGTGGGATAAACACTCCAAACAGCCCACCCGACCACTCGGAGGCGTCCGCATGGTCCTAAAGCACACCGTAGCCTTGTTTTGTATCACATTCCAATGATACAACTGGGGGGGAACAAAAATGCAATTTCAGAATATGGGGGGGGGACTTGTCCCCAGTGAATGTTGCGCCCCTGAGTACACCTTAGGTCTTCATTAGACCTGTCTTGATAAATCAGACTTGGGAATTGGGAACATGTATCACAGTGTGCGTATTCCTCTTAATTGGATATCATGGTGAACGTTCACTCTGATAACCAGCCCTTGGAATTGGAAGCCATTGGAACATCGAAATCCCAGTTCATTCACTCTGCTCACTCTGACAGGTTTAACGCAGACATCGAGTTCATGATTGGCCACAAGCCCAACCTGTTCTGGCAGGTGACCTGGAGGTTCGTCAGTCCAGTCATCATGCTGGCCATCTTCATCTTCTACTTTGTCACCCAGGTCAGCGGGGAGCTGACCTACCTCGTATGGGACCAAGACGCGGTAAGTCCTGTTGACAGGAAATAGTTAATGGATGTGGTTGATGTCGTTGTCTGTGTCCCAAATGATACCCTATTCCTTTAGTAGTGCACTACTTTTGACCAGGGCCCATAGGGTAGTGCACTACTTTTGACCAGGGCCCGTAGGGTAGTGCACTACTTTTGACCAGGGCCCATAGGGTAGTGCACTACTTTTGACCAGGGCCCGTAGGGTAGTGCACTACTTTTGACCAGGGCCCGTAGGGTAGTGCACTACTTTTGACCAGGGCCCGTAGGGTAGTGCACTACTTTTGACCAGGGCCCCAATAGGGGATGCAGACATTGACTTGTATGCATTTTCTCCCTTATTCTAACTAAAATAATTAAAGTTAACCTCCTAGAGTCGATGTCCGCACCCCACACTGAAATCTAATTGGCATAATAAAGACAGAGAATAGCCTAAATTATCTTGCAAACTAATGTAATAGTATTTTTTTCAACCTTAAAATGAGTAACGCATCCATGGGCACGTTTTGAGGTTACTGGAACTAAAAATGTCTTCTTATGTCATCATAGAAAGCGTTCAGGGTCGCAGGTCTGTGGAAATCTTCACAATTGATATAATAATCTATCTACAGAGAATATCATTTACATTACATTTTTACATTTTAGTCATTTAGTAGACGCTCTTATCCAGAGCGACTTACAGTTAGTGAATACATATATATATATTTTTTTTTATACTGGCCCCCCGTGGGAATCAAACCCACAACCCTGGCGTTGCAAACGCCATGCTCTATCAACTGAGCTACATCCCTGCCGGCCATTCCCTCCCCTACCCTGGACGACGCTAGGCCAATTGTGCGCCGCCCCATGGGTCTCCCGGTCGCGGCCGGCTGCGACAGAGCCTGGATTCGAACCAGGATCTCTAGTGGCACAGCTAGCACTGACCACTGCGCCAGTTAGCCTTAGACCACTGCGCCACTCAGGAGTCTGAGTGCATTGATCACTTGCACCATGTACTTTAATGTCATCTCAACTAACTGTAATCCATGTCATTTGGTTGTGCTATTAGATCAAGCACTGTGATAACACATTAAATTGTTGCGTAAATAAACAAAATAGCTGACATTGTATTCCCATTTGAACTTTAGTGTGCTTTTAACTACACTTTATATACAAAAGTATGTGTACATCCCTTCAAAATTAGTGGATTTGAATATTTCAGCCACACCCGTTGCTGACAGGTGTATAAAATCGAGCACACAGCCATGCAATCTCCATAGACAAACATTGGCAGTAGAATGGCCTTACTGAAGAGCTCAGTGACTTTCAACGTGGCACCGTCATAGGATGCCACCTTTCCAACAAGTCAGTACATCAAATGTATGCCCTGCTAGAGCTGCCCCGGTCGACTGTAAGTGATGTTATTGTGAAGTGGAAACGTCTAGGAGCAACAACGGCTCAGCAGCGAAGTGGTAGGCCACACAAGCTCACAGAACTGGATCGCCGAGTGCTGAAGCACGTAAAAATAATCTGTCCTCGGTTGCAACACTCACTACCAAATTCCAAACTGCCTCTGGAAGCAACGTCAGCACAAGAACTGTTTGTCGGGAGCTTCATGAAATGGGTTTCCATGGCCGAGCAGCCGCACACAAGCCTAAGATCACCATGCGCAATGCCAAGCGTCGGCTGGAGTGGTGTAAAGCTTGCAGCCATTGGACTCTGGAGCAGTCCGACCGAGTTTGGTGGATGCCAGCAGAACGCTACCTGCCCCAATGCATAGTGCCAACTGTAAAGTTTGGTGGAGGAGGAATAATGGTCTGGGGCTGTTTTTCATGGTTCGGGCAAGGCCCCTTAGTTACAGTGAAGGGAAATCTTAATGCTACAGCATTCAATGACATTCTAGACGATTCTGTGCTTCCAACTTTGTGGCATCAATTTGTGGAAGGCCCTTTCCTGTTTTAGCATGACAATTCCCCCGTGCACAAAGCGAGGTCCATACAGAAAGGGGTTGTCGAGATCGGTGTGGAAGAACTTGACTGGCCTAGTCTCGTGGACAGTCTATGTAAACATAAATGGTACCGTAGATCTGTCATGATACAACAGGATGAGTGAGATAAGGCAGCAACAGTTTAGCTCTGGTGCTTGGGTTTTTCCTCACTGGTTATTTGGAAAAACCACGATTTCTTAGGTGTTAGCATTTTTAGATTTTTGGAAGGGGAGGGACATTTGGTCCATAGACTTGCCCGTAACTTGCGAAGAGAGAAGGTGGAGCTCTTCATTCCGGTTCTCTTGTCACGATCGTCGAAGGAGGAGGACCAAGGCGCAGCGTGATAGTCGTACATACTTATTTTATTAAGTGCACACAAAAAACAAAACAACAAACAATAACGTGACGTCCTAGGTCTAACACAACCAACACGGAACAAGATCCCACAAACACTGTGGGAAAACTGGCTGCTTAAGTATGGCTCCCAATCAGAGACAACAAGCAACAGCTGATACTCGTTGCCTCTGATTGAGAACCACACTGGCCAACATAGAAACACAATACTAGAAATGAACGTAGAACCAAAACACATAGACTCTACACACCCTGGCTCAACATATTAGAGTCCCCAGAGCCAGGGTGTGACATCTCTTCTCTTAACACGGTATGGACACAGAACTTAAATCGAGCATCGGGTTAACCAAGATTAATAAATGATCAACAAATTAAAAGACAAATGAGGATAAACAATAAAGTTAAGTCAATAAAGTCAGTTATTTTTGTTGTTCCCTGATTTCCTTAATCTCCCTGGTTCCAGGAGGAGTTCCCCACCCTGGCAGACCGTCAGTATCCTGGCTGGATCTACGTCATCATCTTCATCCTGGCTGGCATTCCTAGTCTGGCTGTGCCTGGAGTCGCCATATTCAAACTCATCTACAACCGCTGCTGCCAGAAAGAGAACGGCTTCAGAGAAGACACCGTCGACTCTGTCTCCGCTAAAATACAGATGAAGGAAAAAATTATTGACTAAAAGTAAAAGGTTCACCTTCAGCTCTGGATTTCAAATGAAAAGTGGGGGGGTTTCAGAGGTTTTTTTATTTTCTTTCTGTCATCTGGAACAATTGAAGATGTCCAATACATTACGCAAATTAAAGTTTGAAGCATAGATCTCCAGCTACCAGTAGCACGCAGCCCACCGATGAGTAGCTCACCAAACAATTCTGAAAGTACGTGAAATTGTCACGGTCGTCGTAAGTAACAGACCAAGGCGCAGCGCGATATGCGTACATCTTTTAATGAGTACTTTATAATACAACACAAAACGATACGTGAAGTCCTAAGGTTAACAAAACACAAACCTCTCCGGAACAAGATCCCACAAAAGACCAGTGCAAAACAGGCTGCCTAAGTATGGGTCCCAATCAGAGACAACAAGCCACAGCTGCCTCTGATTGGGAACCACCCCGGCCAACATAGAAACACATGAACTAGAACATGAACATAGAACACTAAACATAGAAACTAACGCCCTGGCTCAACATATAAGAGTCCCCAGAGCCAGGGCGTGACAGAAATGTTCAAGTGTTCCATTGCAAACTGTCATAAACAAATCTCACAAGTATCAGACACCGCAAGCTCCCAGCTACTATCTAACCAACGCAACTTGACATTATCCCACCCCTGGTTAGCCACTATTGGCTTAAAAAGCCAAACCTAACACTAATATCTGCCAATTGATTTCCAGCAATATTGCCCCTGTCTGTCTGTAGCCAGTTGAATGTGATAACCGTCTTGTGTGTTGACAGAAATACTTTCCCCAAAACCCTTCTCAATTCAATGTTTAACTGCAAAGTAGGCTTACCTGCCAGAAGTATATTATGAGGAAGTATATCATTTGTATCTATTATTTGTTAGTTGCAAACTTTTGCTATGGAATGAGCAGCAGCAGTACAGAGTCATCACTACACTGGAACATTAGACAGCACAGTCCTCACTCGCTAGATATGCAATTAAAGGGGCAGATGTGCAATTAAAGGGGAATTACAACAACAAAAATGTTTTGTCCTAAATTTTTCTTTAAGCTTTTACGTGGACACAGAACATCCAATTTCATTGTTTCTCTATAAACAATTGTAATTTAAGAGTGAAAAATAACATTGAACATAATTTGGGAAAATATAAAATAAAAATTTTGGGAAAACACTCTATTTATATATCCCCCCCACCCCCTTAGAGTTGTTTAATAACCATTATTTTACCAGGTGTATTGACAAAAAACATAGTGCACTACTTTCTCGTGTACACGAAGGACCCGGGGAAGAGTTGCAGGGGAGAGGAGAAGAGAAGAATGTGCCTATTTGAAAGATAGAAAAAAATGAGTAGCTTTCAAAATGTCAAATTTTTTAAAAAGTAGCTCACATGCTAGAAAAGGTTGGAGAACCCTGTCGTAGAACGTAGAACATACTCACCTCACATGCTAGAAAAGGTTGGAGAACCCTGTCGTAGAACGTAGAACATACTCACCTCACATGCTAGAAAAGGTTGGAGAACCCTGTCGTAGAACGTAGAACATACTCACCTCACATGCTAGAAAAGGTTGGAGAACCCTGTCGTAGAACGTAGAACATACTCACCTCACATGCTAGAAAAGGTTGGAGAACCCTGTCGTAGAACATACTCACCTCACTCAAATGTAAAAAAAAAAAAAAAAAAAGAATACGTTATTATGTTGTGTACAGTATGGGAATTATTATTTTCAGTTTTGTAAACTTTGTATAAAAATAATAATATGCCATTTAGCAGACGCTTTTATCCAAAGCGACTTACAGTCATGCGTGCATACATTTTTGTGTATGGGTGGTCCCGGGGATCGAACCCACTACCTTGGCGTTACAAGCGCCGTGCTCTACCAGCTGAGCTACAGAGGACCACATGTATAATACAAGTGGTACAGAAACGTTTAGTTTCTAATAATAATTACAATTTTGAAGAAGTATGAATTGAATGGATATATCAGTATTTTTCAACAGAATCATTAGTTTAGTGGAAAATTGTAACATACGCACAGTTTCTGTCTTTATGCATTTTTTTTGTTGTTGTTGCAATGTTAAATAAAAAAATGCAAAATGTTACGAAACACCTCCAGTGCACTGGCTCACTATTCTGTCCCTACGTTTTACAATATGTTTGTTACTTAACATTTCTACGCAACGTGTATCTAGGAGACACCGAACGATTTGAAGCAGCCAAGTGCAGTGTTACCACACTGAGACTGAAGCCTTCACCTTACCATTGCACAATGATATTGGCTGCGTCCCAAATATCACCCTATTCCCTACATAGAGCACAGTGGAGGCTGCTGAGGGGAGGACGGCTCATAATAATGGCTGGAACGGAGAAATGGAAACCATGTGTTTTTGATGTATTTGACACCATTCCACCTATTCCCGATCCAGCCATTACCACGAGCCCGTCCTCCCCAATTAAGGTGCCACTAACCTCCTGTGACAGAGCACTACTTTTTGACCAGGGCCCAGGTCTAAAGTAGTGCACTATAAAGGGAATAGGGCGTTATTTGCGACGCACTTCACTAAAACCTTCAGACTTTCGCTATGCTAGGGTAATGATTGTTAGGTGCCTTACAGGTGGCAACAGCACAGCACAACTCATTCAATAAACCTATCCTGTAGAAAGGATATGGGCCATAGCGTCTTCATGCACAATTGAAATATTACAATTGTGATAACGTTTGGTGGATCATGTCATGTTTGCCACTTAGATTTTTCATTCTACTACTTGGTGTAGTCCCATAGAATCAGAATGTGTAGAACAGAAAGTCCTGCACAGACAGATTTGAACAATGGAATCTGCCATTGGTGCATGTTTAGAACCCTGACAAAGGAACATAATTCTGTTCTCTGACTTCATAACAATCAATCAAACATTCCGAATGACCACTACACAACAGAGCCTTCTAAATAGAGGGCCCTGGGGACACCAAATACGGCAACTGGTGTACGCAACAGGGAACGCTGCATTCATTGGAAATGGCCAATCTATTCATTCTATTTCTACGTGCACACCTACTCATTCAAGGGTTTTTCTTTATTTGTACTATTTTCTACATTGTAGAATAATAGTGAAGACATCAAAACTATGAAATAACACACACGGAATCATGTAGTAACAAAAAAGTGTATTTTATATTTGAGATTCTTCAAATAGCCATACTTTGCTTTGATGACAGCTTTGCACACTCTTGGCATTCTCTCAACCAGCTTTATGAGGTAGTCACCTGGAATGCATTTCAATTAACAAGTGTGCCTTCTTAAAAGTTAATTTGTGGAATTTCGTTCCTTCTTAATGCGTTTGAGCCAATCAGTTGGGTTGTGACAAGGTGGGGGGTATACAGAAGATAGCCCTATTTGGTAAAATACCAAGTCCATATTATGGCAAGAACAGCTCAAATAAGCAAAGAGAAACAACAGTCTATCATTACTTTAAGACATGAAGGACATTTCAAGAACTTTAAAAGTTTATTTAAGTGCAGTCGCAAAAACCATCAAGCACTATGGCTCTCATGAGGACCGCCACAGGAATGAAAGACCCAGCATTACCTCTGCTGCAGAGGATAAGTTCATTTGAGTTACCAGCCTCAGAAATTGCAGCCCAAATAAATGCTTCACAGAGTTCAAGTAACAGACACACCTCAACATCAACTGTTCAGAGGAGACTGTGTGAATCAGGCCTTCATGGTCAAATTGCTGCAAAGAAACCACTACTAAAGGACACCAATAATAAGAAGAGACTTGCTTGGCCAAGAAACACGAGCAATGGACATTAGACCGGTGGAAATCTGTCCTTTGTTCTGGAGTCCAAATGTGAGATTTTTGGTTCCAACCGCCTTGTCTTTGTGATACGCGGAGTAGGTGAACGGATGATCTCCGCATTGTATTTCCCACCGTGAAGCATGGAGGAGGACGTGTGATGGTGTGGGGGTGCTTTGCTGGTGACACTGTCAGTCATTTATTTAGAATTCAAGGCACACTTAACCAGCATGGTTACCATAGCATTCTGCAGCAATACGCCATCCCATCTGGTTTGCGCTTAGTGGGACTATACTTTCTTTTTCAACAGGACAATGACCCAAAACACACCTCCAGTCTGTGTAAGGGCTATTTGACTAAGAAGGAGAGTGATGGAGTGCTGCATCAGATGACCTGGCCTCCACAATCACCCGACCTCAACCCAATTGAGATGGTTTGGGATGAGTTGGACCGCAGAGTGAAGGAAAAGCAGCCAACAAGTGCTCAGCATATGTGGGAACTCCTTCAAGACTGTTGGAAAAGCATTACATGTGAAGGTAGTTGAGAGAATGCCAAGAGTGTGCAAAGCTGTCATCAAGGCAATGGGTGGCTACTTTGAAGAATCTCAAATATTTGTTTAACACTTTTTTGGTTACTACATGATTCCATATGTGTTATTTCATAGTTTTGATGTCTTCACTATTATTCTACAATGTAGAAAATAGTAAAAATAAAGAAAAACCCTTGAATGAGTATGTGTGTCCAAACTTTTGACTGGTACTTTACATTTAAAAACATGAACATGTAGTGTGTGTGTGTGTGTGCATCTATTAGTTACACATACATGTCAGTACATATACACAACAAGTAGGTCACATGGGGGAGAGGCGTTGTGCCGTGAGGTGTTGCTTTATTTGTTTTTTGAAACCAGGTTTGCTGTTCACCTGCTCCATATAAGATGGAAGGGAGTTCCATACACTCATGGCTCTGGATAATACTGTAAGTTTCCTTGAATTTGTTCTGGACCTGGGGACTGTGAAAAGACCCCTGGTGGCATGTCTGGTGGGCTAAGTGTGTCAGTGCTGTGAAAAGACCCCTGGTGGCATGTCTGGTGGGGTAAGTGTGTGTCTAAGTTGACTATGCAAACATATTTCCAACATATTCATGTTTCTTATCAAAACAAGAAGTGATGCAGTCAGTCTCTCCTCAACTCTTAGCCAAGAGAGACTGGCATGCATAGTATTAATATTAGCCCTCTGATTAAAATGAAGAGCAAGACGTGCCACAGGATAACTATGTCTTTCTTTGCAGCACTTAACCATATGATTGGACAATAACCAAGATAAGATAAAACTAGAGCATGCAGGACTTGCTTGGTGGAGTGTGGTGTCATAAAAGCAGAGCATCTCTTTATCACAGACAAATCCCATCCCCATCTTTACAACCATTTAATCAATATTGTTTGACCATGACAGTTTACAATCTAAGGTAACGCCAAGTAATTTAGTCTCCTCAACTTGTTCAACAGCCAAACCATTCATTACCAGATTCATTTGAGGTTTGGAACTTACGTAATGATTTGTAGCTTTAGAGATGTTCAGGACCAGTTTATTAGTGGCCACCCATTCCGAAACAGACTGCAACTCTTTGTTAAGGGTTTCAAGGACTTAATAAGCTGTGGTTGCTGATGCGAATATGTGGTTGAATCATCAGCATACATAGACACACATGCTTTGTTTAATGCCAGTGGCAGGTCATTGGTAAAAATAGAAAAGTCTAGAGGGCCTAGAGAGCTGCCCTGCGGTTCTATTAGATAAATAGTTTTAAATCCACGATATGGCAGAGGTTGAAAAGCCATAACACATACGTTTTCTCAACAACATGTTATGGTCAATAATATCAAAGGTTGCACTGAAATCTAACAGTACAGCTCCCACAATCTTATTTTTTATCAATTTCTTTCAACCAATCATCAGTCATTTGTGTCAGTGCAGTACATGTTGAGTGCCCTTCTCTATAAGCATGCTGAAAGTCTGTTGTTAATTTGTTTACAGAGAAATAGCATAATATTTGGTCAAACACAATTTTTTTTCTAACAGTTTGCTTAGAGCTGGTAGCAAGCTGATAGGTCTGCTGTTAGAACCAGTAAAGGTCGCGTCACCAGTCTTGGGTAGCGGAATGACTTTCGCTTCCCTCCAGGCCTGAGGACCAAGACTTTCCTCTAGGCTCAGATTAAAGATATGACAGATAGGAGTGGCTATAGAGTCAGCTACCATCCTCAGTAGCTTTCCATGTAAGTTGTCAATGCAGGGAGGTTTGTCATTATTGATCGATAACAATACTTTTTCCACCTCTCCCACACTAACTTTACAAAATTCTAACTTGCAATACTTTTCTTTCATTATTAGTTTTTTTATGCATGAATACGATGACTCACTGTTCGTTGTTGGCATTTCCTGCCTAAGTTTGCCCACTTTGCCAATCATTAAAATAATTGGCAACATCAAATGGTTTTGTGATGAATAAGCCATCTGATTCGATGAAAGATGGAGTTGAATTTGTCTTTCTGCCCATAATTTCATTTAAAGTACTCCAAAAGTTTTATATCATTGAGCTTGGGTTCATAATACAGTTTCTTCTTCTTTTTGTTGAGTTTAGTCACATCATTTCTCTATTTGAGGTAAATCAGCCAGTCATGTCATGAACCCTGCATCCTGAGTCGGTTCCTGCCTGTGTTGCCATTTTTCTGCTCGGAATCTCCAGTTTCCTGAGGGTTCTTGAACGCTCCCGGCCTGGTTGCCGGGCGACGTTGCTAGGCGGGAGAGTGTATCAGCCTTGGAGTTTTCTAGCGTTAGTTTTGTTGTTTTGCACCTTGTTGGCTTGCCGTGTACTTACCTCCGTTTTGTTTCTATCTGCAGTCAATCTCCCGGAACCTTCACCCAACCCCTGCCTGGTTGTCGGCGGCTGCCGAGCCATTCTTGGATCTGCCACTGCACCTCCACCAACTCATCTCCGCCGCCCGCTCTGTCCCCTGGATGATTCTACATCGTTTTTTGAATCTGTTAAATAAATACTCACCTTCGTTTCAACTCACCTTGTCCTGGTCTGCTTCTGGGTTCTGGCTTAGTAAACCGTGACAGAACGATCCGGCCAGAAATGAACCCAGCGGACCTGGACTCTGTTCCGCCATGCCATTACCCATCAGGAGAAGATGTTGGGACAACATAGCACGGCACTACAGGAGATAGCATTGTCCGTTCGGAACTTTTCTACCAGTCTGACGAAGATCCAGGCTCAGCTCAGTTTGCCGGTGGAGAATCCACGACCGGTTTCACCCATCTCGCCTGCCGCTTCTGGAGCTGTGCCCTTCCGTGAGCCCAAGGTTCCGACGCCAGATAAATATGAGGGGGAGTTGGGAAGATGCCGTTCTTTCCTTATGCAGTGTGGGTTAGTGTTCGATCTACAGCCCCACTCTTATGCCACAGACAAGACTAGGATAGCCTTTGTCATTGAGTTGCTGCGTGGTCGAGCTCTGGAGTGGGCTTCAGCCGTTTGGGAATGACAGGACACCTGCATGGCTTCATACCAGGAGTTCACGGCCGAGATGAGGAAGCTATTTGACCATCCCGTCCGAGGTATGGACGCAGCTAGGCGCCTGTTTTCGCTCGCCAAGGAACTCGCAGCGTTGCCGACTTCGTGATCGAGTTCAGGACTTTGGCTGTGGAGAGTGGGTGGAATGAGGAGTCTCTGCAAGCGGCCTTTTACCAGGGGCTGTCGGAGCAGCTCAAGGATGAGTTGATCTCCTATCCGGAGCCTAGTGACCTGGACAGCTTGGTAGCCTTGTCTATTCGGGTGGATAACAGAGTTCGAGAGAGAAGGAGGGAGAAGTAATGGGGCCCGTCCAATCAATCAGCTTCTCAGTTCCCAGTCGGGTCAGGGGGTGGACCAGAATACGTCGATCATTGTCCACCACACAGGATTAGTGGAGAGGTCCTGCCTCCAGATTCTGAACCCATGCAAGTGGGGCGGCACGGGTTAACCAAGGAGGAGCGCCAACATAGACGTAAGACCAACTGCTGCCTCTACTGTGGTAGTTCGGGACATTACATCTCCACTTGTCCCCGGCGGTCGTCAAACTGCTCGGCTCGTTAAAGTTGGGAGGACTTTTAGCGAGCCAGTTTCAACCTCTCAATACCTCTGTCAGACCCCGTTTCCCGGCTACCCTCGTGAACAGGAATCAGAGTTTAGCGATTAACGCTTTCGTCGATTCAGGTGCCGATGGAAGCTTTATTGATGCCGAAGTGGTGGAACAGCTGGGGCTTTCCAAGGAGCGATTACCGGAAGCCATTGAAGCTACCACTCTGAACGGCAGTAGTCTGGCACGTATCACGATGAGGACTGAACCGGTTAAGATGCTGTTGTCAGGGAATCATTCTGAGGTGATCTCATTCTTCATTCTGCCTTCTTCCCATGTTCCTCTGGTCCTTGGATACCCCTGGCTGAAAGAACACAATCCCATGTTCGATTGGGTGACTGGCAAGGTAACTAGTTGGAGCCTTGATTGTCATGCTAACTGCCTCAAGACTGCCTGTTCCCATTCTGTTCCCAGTCAGGTGATTGAGGCTAAACCCCCAGATTTGTCCCTGGTTCCCGAGACATATCACGATTTGGGGGAAGTGTTCAGTAAGCAGAGGGCTCTGTCACTCCCTCCCCACCGACCATATGATTGTGCCATAAACCTGTTCCCTGGAGCTGTCTATCCCAAGGGACGGTTATACAGCATCTCCCGACCTGAACGTGAGGCTTTGGAGACCTACATCAAGGAGTCCCTAGCTGCTGGTCTCATTCGTCCCTCGTCATCACCCCTGGGGGCAGGTTTCTTCTTTGTGGGTAAGAAGGATGGCTCTCTTCGACCGTGTATTGATTATCGGGGGTTGAATGATATCACGGTCAAGAACAAGTATCCCCTGCCCTTGATGAGCTCTGCCTTCGACTCCTTACAGGGTGCTACTGTGTTCACCAAGCTAGACCTACGCAATGCGTATCACCTGGTCCGGATCAGAGAGGGGGACGAGTGGTTGACGGGTTTCAATACACCGATGGGTCACTTGAGTATCAGGTGATGCCGTTTGGACTGACCAATGCTCCAGCAGTGTTCCAGAGTATGGTTAATGATGTCCTGAGAGATATGATCGGTCTCTTTGTGTTTGTTTACCTGGATGACATTCTTATCTTCTCGAAGGAACCTTCCAGCCACGTCCAGCATGTCAGGCAGGTTCTGCAGCGATTGTTGGAGAATCGCCTGTTCGTGAAGGCCGAGAAGTGCGAATTTCACGCCCACACTACATCCTTCCTCGGGTACATCATCTCCAGGGGAGAGATTAGGATGGAACAGGAGAAGGTTAGGGCGGTTCTGGAATGGGCCCAGCCCGGTACGAGATTGCAGCTCCAGAGGTTTCTGGGGTTTGCACATTTCTATCGCAGATTCATCCGGGATTACAGCCGTGTGGCCGCTCCTTTAACTGCCCTGACTTCCAGTACCAGGACCTTCAGTTGGAATCCTGAGGCGGACCGAGCGTTCCTGGATTTGAAGAGGCGATTCACCAACGCACCGATTCTCTCTCAACCTGACACGGCCCGTCAGTTCGTCGTGGAAGTCTATGCGTCTGATGTGGGGGTTGGCGCCATCCTGTCCCAGCAATGCTCCACTGACGGGAAACTCCATCCCTGCGCCTACTACTCTCGTCGTCTTTCATCTGCGGAGAGGAACTACGATGTGGGTAACCGGGAGCTTCTCGCGGTGAAGCTTGCCTTGGAGGAGTGGCGCCACTGGTTGGAGGGGGGCGGAGCAACCGTTTATTGTCTGGACCGACCACAAGAATCTTGCTTACGTGCAATCGGCTAGACGCTCTCAACTCCCGTCAGGCCAGGTGGGCTTTGTTTTTCGGACGCTTTAATTTTTCCCTGACGTTCCGACCTGGGTCTAAGAACGGCAAGGCGGACGCCTTGTCCCGGATGTTCTCCAAGACGGAGGAGAGTGGGGGCCAAGACCGAGACGATTCTTCCCCGGAACTGTGTCGTGGGAGCAGTTATGTGGAGGATTGAGGAGGAGGTTATGGCGGCCCCTTCGGACGCAGCCCGGTCCCGGTAACGGTCCACCCGGTCGTTTGTTTGTGCCGGAGTCGGTTCGTTCTGCTGTCCTCCAATGGTCCCACGCCAGCAAGATGGCTTGTCACCCTGGCGTGGCTCGGACGATGGCGTTACTTCGCAGACGATTTTGGTGGCCGGCCATGGGAGAAGATACTCGGAGGTTTGTTGCTGCCTGTCCAGTGTGTGCGCAGAATAAGAGTGCCAACCGGCCCAGCTCTGGACTGCTTCACCCCTCCCTATTCCCCGCGACCATGGTCGCATCTGGCCCTGGACTTTGTCACTGGGTTGCCCTCTTCTGAGGGGAACACGGTCATTCTGACTATCGTGGACAGATTCAGCAAGTTCGCCCACTTTGTGCCCATTTCCAAGCTTCCCTCGGCCTCTGAGAGCGTCCGAGATCCTGGTTAGGGAGGTTTTCGGGGTCCACGGGTTGCCCAGTGACATAGTTTCCGACCGTGGCCCTCAGTTTACCTCGGCTGTCTGGAAGTCTTTCTGTTTGGCCATTGGAGCTACAGACAGTCTCACATCTGGTTTTCACCCCCAATCTAATGGTCAGGTGGAGAGAGCCAACCAGAAGATGGAATCCACGCTACGCTGCCTTGTCTCCTCCAACCCCACCTCCTGGGTCTCTCAGTTGCCTTGGGTTGAGTATGCCCACAATACTCTCCCTACATCTGCCACTTGGATGTCTCCCTTCCAGTGCCTGTATGGCTACCAACCTCCCTTGTTTCCTTCTCAGGAGAGAGATCTCTCAGTGCCCTCTGTTCAGGCCCACATTCGTCGTTGCCACCGGACCTGGCATCGGGCCAGAAAGGCCCTCCTTAGAGTTTCTGACCGGTATCAGCTCCAGGCGAATCGGCGCCGGATTCCCGCCCCCACCTATACCATCGGAGATAGGGTCTGGTTGGCCACACGGGATCTTCCTCTGCGGACTGAGTCTAAGAAACTGTCACCGAAGTTCATTGGTCCGTTTGTGGTGGAGAAGGTGATCAATCCTGTTGCGGTTCGACTCAAGTTACCTAGAACGCTCAGAGTCCATCCCACCTTTCATGTCTCCTGCCTCAAGCCTGTTCTCCTCAGTCCTCTGTTACCCCCTCCGCCTCCTCCTCCTCCCCCTCGGATGATCGGAGGTGGTCCTGCCTACACGGTGCGCCGCATTATGGATTCCAGACGGCGGGGCCGGGGTTTCCAGTATCTCGTGGACTGGGAGGGGTATGGTCCTGAAGAGAGGAGTTGGATTCCTCGGCGCCAGATCCTTGATGCTGACCTCCTTTGTGACTTCTACCGCCTCCATCCTGGCGCTCCGGGGGAGTCCGCCCGGTGGCGTTCGTCGGAGGGGGGGGGTACTGTCATGAACCCTGCATCCTGAGTCGGTTCCTGCCTGTGTTGCCATTTTTCTGCTCGGAATCTCCAGTTTCCTGAGGGTTCTTGAACGCTCCCGGCCTGGTTGCCGGGCGACGTTGCTAGGCGGGAGATCTCCCGATTAACCGCACCTGCATCTCATCAGCGATCTGCACACCTGGTCCTGATCATCACCCTTCTTAAGCCCTGACCTGACATCCATCCCCTGCCGGATCGTTAGCCATGAACAGTATGTTTGTCAGTGTATCAGCCTTGGAGTTTTCTAGCGTTAGTTTTGTTGTTTTGCACCTTGTTGGCTTGCCGTGTACTTACCTCCGTTTTGTTTCTATCTGCAGTCAATCTCCCGGAACCTTCACCCAACCCCTGCCTGGTTGTCGGCGGCTGCCGAGCCATTCTTGGATCTGCCACTGCACCTCCACCAACTCATCTCCGCCGCCCGCTCTGTCCCCTGGATGATTCTACATCGTTTTTTGAATCTGTTAAATAAATACTCACCTTCGTTTCAACTCACCTTGTCCTGGTCTGCTTCTGGGTTCTGGCTTAGTAAACCGTGACAGAACGATCCGGCCAGAAATGAACCCAGCGGACCTGGACTCTGTTCGCCATGCCATTACCCATCAGGAGAAGATGTTGGGACAACATAGCACGGCACTACAGGAGATAGCATTGTCCGTTCGGAACTTTTCTACCAGTCTGACGAAGATCCAGGCTCAGCTCAGTTTGCCGGTGGAGAATCCACGACCGGTTTCACCCATCTCGCCTGCCGCTTCTGGAGCTGTGCCCTTCCGTGAGCCCAAGGTTCCGACGCCAGATAAATATGAGGGGGAGTTGGGAAGATGCCGTTCTTTCCTTATGCAGTGTGGGTTAGTGTTCGATCTACAGCCCCACTCTTATGCCACAGACAAGACTAGGATAGCCTTTGTCATTGAGTTGCTGCGTGGTCGAGCTCTGGAGTGGGCTTCAGCCGTTTGGGAATGACAGGACACCTGCATGGCTTCATACCAGGAGTTCACGGCCGAGATGAGGAAGCTATTTGACCATCCCGTCCGAGGTATGGACGCAGCTAGGCGCCTGTTTTCGCTTCGCCAAGGAACTCGCAGCGTTGCCGACTTCGTGATCGAGTTCAGGACTTTGGCTGTGGAGAGTGGGTGGAATGAGGAGTCTCTGCAAGCGGCCTTTTACCAGGGGGCTGTCGGAGCAGCTCAAGGATGAGTTGATCTCCTATCCGGAGCCTAGTGACCTGGACAGCTTGGTAGCCTTGTCTATTCGGGTGGATAACAGAGTTCGAGAGAGAAGGAGGGAGAAGTAATGGGGCCCGTCCAATCAATCAGCTTCTCAGTTCCCAGTCGGGTCAGGGGGTGGACCAGAATACGTCGATCATTGTCCACCACACAGGATTAGTGGAGAGGTCCTGCCTCCAGATTCTGAACCCATGCAAGTGGGGCGGCACGGGTTAACCAAGGAGGAGCGCCAACATAGACGTAAGACCAACTGCTGCCTCTACTGTGGTAGTTCGGGACATTACATCTCCACTTGTCCCCGGCGGTCGTCAAACTGCTCGGCTCGTTAAAGTTGGGAGGACTTTTAGCGAGCCAGTTTCAACCTCTCAATACCTCTGTCAGACCCCGTTTCCCGGCTACCCTCATGAACAGGAATCAGAGTTTAGCGATTAACGCTTTCGTCGATTCAGGTGCCGATGGAAGCTTTATTGATGCCGAAGTGGTGGAACAGCTGGGGCTTTCCAAGGAGCGATTACCGGAAGCCATTGAAGCTACCACTCTGAACGGCAGTAGTCTGGCACGTATCACGATGAGGACTGAACCGGTTAAGATGCTGTTGTCAGGGAATCATTCTGAGGTGATCTCATTCTTCATTCTGCCTTCTTCCCATGTTCCTCTGGTCCTTGGATACCCCTGGCTGAAAGAACACAATCCCATGTTCGATTGGGTGACTGGCAAGGTAACTAGTTGGAGCCTTGATTGTCATGCTAACTGCCTCAAGACTGCCTGTTCCCATTCTGTTCCCAGTCAGGTGATTGAGGCTAAACCCCCAGATTTGTCCCTGGTTCCCGAGACATATCACGATTTGGGGAAGTGTTCAGTAAGCAGAGGGCTCTGTCACTCCCCTCCCCACCGACCATATGATTGTGCCATAAACCTGTTCCCTGGAGCTGTCTATCCCAAGGGACGGTTATACAGCATCTCCCGACCTGAACGTGAGGCTTTGGAGACCTACATCAAGGAGTCCCTAGCTGCTGGTCTCATTCGTCCCTCGTCATCACCCCTGGGGGCAGGTTTCTTCTTTGTGGGTAAGAAGGATGGCTCTCTTCGACCGTGTATTGATTATCGGGGGTTGAATGATATCACGGTCAAGAACAAGTATCCCCTGCCCTTGATGAGCTCTGCCTTCGACTCCTTACAGGGTGCTACTGTGTTCACCAAGCTAGACCTACGCAATGCGTATCACCTGGTCCGGATCAGAGAGGGGGACGAGTGGTTGACGGGTTTCAATACACCGATGGGTCACTTGAGTATCAGGTGATGCCGTTTGGACTGACCAATGCTCCAGCAGTGTTCCAGAGTATGGTTAATGATGTCCTGAGAGATATGATCGGTCTCTTTGTGTTTGTTTACCTGGATGACATTCTTATCTTCTCGAAGGAACCTTCCAGCCACGTCCAGCATGTCAGGCAGGTTCTGCAGCGATTGTTGGAGAATCGCCTGTTCGTGAAGGCCGAGAAGTGCGAATTTCACGCCCACACTACATCCTTCCTCGGGTACATCATCTCCAGGGGAGAGATTAGGATGGAACAGGAGAAGGTTAGGCGGTTCTGGAATGGGCCCAGCCCGGTACGAGATTGCAGCTCCAGAGGTTTCTGGGGTTTGCACATTTCTATCGCAGATTCATCCGGGATTACAGCCGTGTGGCCGCTCCTTTAACTGCCCTGACTTCCAGTACCAGGACCTTCAGTTGGAATCCTGAGGCGGACCGAGCGTTCCTGGATTTGAAGAGGCGATTCACCAACGCACCGATTCTCTCTCAACCTGACACGGCCCGTCAGTTCGTCGTGGAAGTCTATGCGTCTGATGTGGGGGTTGGCGCCATCCTGTCCCAGCAATGCTCCACTGACGGGAAACTCCATCCCTGCGCCTACTACTCTCGTCGTCTTTCATCTGCGGAGAGGAACTACGATGTGGGTAACCGGGAGCTTCTCGCGGTGAAGCTTGCCTTGGAGGAGTGGCGCCACTGGTTGGAGGGGGCGGAGCAACCGTTTATTGTCTGGACCGACCACAAGAATCTTGCTTACGTGCAATCGGCTAGACGTCTCAACTCCCGTCAGGCCAGGTGGGCTTTGTTTTTCGGGACGCTTTAATTTTTCCCTGACGTTCCGACCTGGGTCTAAGAACGGCAAGGCGGACGCCTTGTCCCGGATGTTCTCCAAGACGGAGGAGAGTGGGGCCAAGACCGAGACGATTCTTCCCCGGAACTGTGTCGTGGGAGCAGTTATGTGGAGGATTGAGGAGGAGGTTATGGCGGCCCTTCGGACGCAGCCCGGTCCCGGTAACGGTCCACCCGGTCGTTTGTTTGTGCCGGAGTCGGTTCGTTCTGCTGTCCTCCAATGGTCCCACGCCAGCAAGATGGCTTGTCACCCTGGCGTGGCTCGGACGATGGCGTTACATTTCGCAGACGATTTTGGTGGCCGGCCATGGGAGAAGATACTCGGAGGTTTGTTGCTGCCTGTCCAGTGTGTGCGCAGAATAAGAGTGCCAACCGGCCCAGCTCTGGACTGCTTCACCCCCTCCCTATTCCCCGGCGACCATGGTCGCATCTGGCCCTGGACTTTGTCACTGGGTTGCCCTCTTCTGAGGGGAACACGGTCATTCTGACTATCGTGGACAGATTCAGCAAGTTCGCCCACTTTGTGCCCATTTCCAAGCTTCCCTCGGCCTCTGAGACGTCCGAGATCCTGGTTAGGGAGGTTTTCGGGGTCCACGGGTTGCCCAGTGACATAGTTTCCGACCGTGGCCCTCAGTTTACCTCGGCTGTCTGGAAGTCTTTCTGTTTGGCCATTGGAGCTACAGACAGTCTCACATCTGGTTTTCACCCCCAATCTAATGGTCAGGTGGAGAGAGCCAACCAGAAGATGGAATCCACGCTACGCTGCCTTGTCTCCTCCAACCCCACCTCCTGGGTCTCTCAGTTGCCTTGGGTTGAGTATGCCCACAATACTCTCCCCTACATCTGCCACTTGGATGTCTCCCTTCCAGTGCCTGTATGGCTACCAACCTCCCTTGTTTCCTTCTCAGGAGAGAGATCTCTCAGTGCCCTCTGTTCAGGCCCACATTCGTCGTTGCCACCGGACCTGGCATCGGGCCAGAAAGGCCCTCCTTAGAGTTTCTGACCGGTATCAGCTCCAGGCGAATCGGCGCCGGATTCCCGCCCCCACCTATACCATCGGAGATAGGGTCTGGTTGGCCACACGGGATCTTCCTCTGCGGACTGAGTCTAAGAAACTGTCACCGAAGTTCATTGGTCCGTTTGTGGTGGAGAAGGTGATCAATCCTGTTGCGGTTCGACTCAAGTTACCTAGAACGCCTCAGAGTCCATCCCACCTTTCATGTCTCCTGCCTCAAGCCTGTTCTCCTCAGTCCTCTGTTACCCCCTCCGCCTCCTCCTCCTCCCCCTCGGATGATCGGAGGTGGTCCTGCCTACACGGTGCGCCGCATTATGGATTCCAGACGGCGGGCCGGGGTTTCCAGTATCTCGTGGACTGGGAGGGGTATGGTCCTGAAGAGAGGAGTTGGATTCCTCGGCGCCAGATCCTTGATGCTGACCTCCTTTGTGACTTCTACCGCCTCCATCCTGGCGCTCCGGGGAGTCCGCCCGGTGGCGTTCGTCGGAGGGGGGGTACTGTCATGAACCCTGCATCCTGAGTCGGTTCCTGCCTGTGTTGCCATTTTTCTGCTCGGAATCTCCAGTTTCCTGAGGGTTCTTGAACGCTCCCGGCCTGGTTGCCGGGCGACGTTGCTAGGCGGGAGATCTCCCGATTAACCGCACCTGCATCTCATCAGCGATCTGCACACCTGGTCCTGATCATCACCCTTCTTAAGCCCTGACCTGACATCCATCCCCTGCCGGATCGTTAGCCATGAACAGTATGTTTGTCAGTGTATCAGCCTTGGAGTTTTCTAGCGTTAGTTTTGTTGTTTTGCACCTTGTTGGCTTGCCGTGTACTTACCTCCGTTTGTTTCTATCTGCAGTCAATCTCCCGGAACCTTCACCCAACCCCTGCCTGGTTGTCGGCGGCTGCCGAGCCATTCTTGGATCTGCCACTGCACCTCCACCAACTCATCTCCGCCGCCCGCTCTGTCCCCTGGATGATTCTACATCGTTTTTTGAATCTGTTAAATAAATACTCACCTTCGTTTCAACTCACCTTGTCCTGGTCTGCTTCTGGGTTCTGGCTTAGTAAACCGTGACAGAACGATCGGGCCAGAAATGAACCCAGCGGACCTGGACTCTGTTCGCCATGCCATTACCCATCAGGAGAAGATGTTGGGACAACATAGCACGGCACTACAGGAGATAGCATTGTCCGTTCGGAACTTTTCTACCAGTCTGACGAAGATCCAGGCTCAGCTCAGTTTGCCGGTGGAGAATCCACGACCGGTTTCACCCATCTCGCCTGCCGCTTCTGGAGCTGTGCCCTTCCGTGAGCCCAAGGTTCCGACGCCAGATAAATATGAGGGGAGTTGGGAAGATGCCGTTCTTTCCTTATGCAGTGTGGGTTAGTGTTCGATCTACAGCCCCACTCTTATGCCACAGACAAGACTAGGATAGCCTTTGTCATTGAGTTGCTGCGTGGTCGAGCTCTGGAGTGGGCTTCAGCCGTTTGGGGAATGACAGGACACCTGCATGGCTTCATACCAGGAGTTCACGGCCGAGATGAGGAAGCTATTTGACCATCCCGTCCGAGGTATGGACGCAGCTAGGCGCCTGTTTTAGCTCGCCAAGGAACTCGCAGCGTTGCCGACTTCGTGATCGAGTTCAGGACTTTGGCTGTGAGAGTGGGTGGAATGAGGAGTCTCTGCAAGCGGCCTTTTACCAGGGGCTGTCGGAGCAGCTCAAGGATGAGTTGATCTCCTATCCGGAGCCTAGTGACCTGGACAGCTTGGTAGCCTTGTCTATTCGGGTGGATAACAGAGTTCGAGAGAGAAGGAGGGAGAAGTAATGGGGCCCGTCCAATCAATCAGCTTCTCAGTTCCCAGTCGGGTCAGGGGTGGACCAGAATACGTCGATCATTGTCCACCACACAGGATTAGTGGAGAGGTCCTGCCTCCAGATTCTGAACCCATGCAAGTGGGGCGGCACGGGTTAACCAAGGAGGAGCGCCAACATAGACGTAAGACCAACTGCTGCCTCTACTGTGGTAGTTCGGGACATTACATCTCCACTTGTCCCCGGCGGTCGTCAAACTGCTCGGCTCGTTAAAGTTGGGAGGACTTTTAGCGAGCCAGTTTCAACCTCTCAATACCTCTGTCAGACCCCGTTTCCCGGCTACCCTCATGAACAGGAATCAGAGTTTAGCGATTAACGCTTTCGTCGATTCAGGTGCCGATGGAAGCTTTATTGATGCCGAAGTGGTGGAACAGCTGGGGCTTTCAAGGAGCGATTACCGGAAGCCATTGAAGCTACCACTCTGAACGGCAGTAGTCTGGCACGTATCACGATGAGGACTGAACCGGTTAAGATGCTGTTGTCAGGGAATCATTCTGAGGTGATCTCATTCTTCATTCTTCCTTCTTCCCATGTTCCTCTGGTCCTTGGATACCCCTGGCTGAAAGAACACAATCCCATGTTCGATTGGGTGACTGGCAAGGTAACTAGTTGGAGCCTTGATTGTCATGCTAACTGCCTCAAGACTGCCTGTTCCCATTCTGTTCCCAGTCAGGTGATTGAGGCTAAACCCCCAGATTTGTCCCTGGTTCCCGAGACATATCACGATTTGGGGGAAGTGTTCAGTAAGCAGAGGGCTCTGTCACTCCCTCCCCACCGACCATATGATTGTGCCATAAACCTGTTCCCTGGAGCTGTCTATCCCAAGGGACGGTTATACAGCATCTCCCGACCTGAACGTGAGGCTTTGGAGACCTACATCAAGGAGTCCCTAGCTGCTGGTCTCATTCGTCCCTCGTCATCACCCCTGGGGGCAGGTTTCTTCTTTGTGGGTAAGAAGGATGGCTCTCTTCGACCGTGTATTGATTATCGGGGGTTGAATGATATCACGGTCAAGAACAAGTATCCCCTGCCCTTGATGAGCTCTGCCTTCGACTCCTTACAGGGTGCTACTGTGTTCACCAAGCTAGACCTACGCAATGCGTATCACCTGGTCCGGATCAGAGAGGGGGACGAGTGGTTGACGGGTTTCAATACACCGATGGGTCACTTCGGTATCAGGTGATGCCGTTTGGACTGACCAATGCTCCAGCAGTGTTCCAGAGTATGGTTAATGATGTCCTGAGAGATATGATCGGTCTCTTTGTGTTTGTTTACCTGGATGACATTCTTATCTTCTCGAAGGAACCTTCCAGCCACGTCCAGCATGTCAGGCAGGTTCTGCAGCGATTGTTGGAGAATCGCCTGTTCGTGAAGGCCGAGAAGTGCGAATTTCACGCCCACACTACATCCTTCCTCGGGTACATCATCTCCAGGGAGAGATTAGGATGGAACAGGAGAAGGTTAGGGCGGTTCTGGAATGGGCCCAGCCCGGTACGAGATTGCAGCTCCAGAGGTTTCTGGGGTTTGCACATTTCTATCGCAGATTCATCCGGGATTACAGCCGTGTGGCCGCTCCTTTAACTGCCCTGACTTCCAGTACCAGGACCTTCAGTTGGAATCCTGAGGCGGACCGAGCGTTCCTGGATTTGAAGAGGCGATTCACCAACGCACCGATTCTCTCTCAACCTGACACGGCCCGTCAGTTCGTCGTGGAAGTCTATGCGTCTGATGTGGGGGTTGGCGCCATCCTGTCCCAGCAATGCTCCACTGACGGGAAACTCCATCCCTGCGCCTACTACTCGCTGCGTCTTTCATCTGCGGAGAGGAACTACGATGTGGGTAACCGGGAGCTTCTCGCGGTGAAGCTTGCCTTGGAGGAGTGGCGCCACTGGTTGGAGGGGGGCGGAGCAACCGTTTATTGTCTGGACCGACCACAAGAATCTTGCTTACGTGCAATCGGCTAGACGTCTCAACTCCCGTCAGGCCAGGTGGGCTTTGTTTTTCGGACGCTTTAATTTTTCCCTGACGTTCCGACCTGGGTCTAAGAACGGCAAGGCGGACGCCTTGTCCCGGATGTTCTCCAAGACGGAGGAGAGTGGGGCCAAGACCGAGACGATTCTTCCCCGGAACTGTGTCGTGGGAGCAGTTATGTGGAGGATTGAGGAGGAGGTTATGGCGGCCCTTCGGACGCAGCCCGGTCCCGGTAACGGTCCACCCGGTCGTTTGTTTGTACCGGAGTCGGTTCGTTCTGCTGTCCTCCAATGGTCCCACGCCAGCAAGATGGCTTGTCACCCTGGCGTGGCTCGGACGATGGCGTTACTTCGCAGACGATTTTGGTGGCCGGCCATGGGAGAAGATACTCGGAGGTTTGTTGCTGCCTGTCCAGTGTGTGCGCAGAATAAGAGTGCCAACCGGCCCAGCTCTGGACTGCTTCACCCCCTCCCTATTCCCCGGCGACAATGGTCGCATCTGGCCCTGGACTTTGTCACTGGGTTGCCCTCTTCTGAGGGGAACACGGTTATTCTGACTATCGTGGACAGATTCAGCAAGTTCGCCCACTTTGTGCCCATTTCCAAGCTTCCCTCGGCCTCTGAGACGTCCGAGATCCTGGTTAGGGAGGTTTTCAGGGTCTACGGGTTGCCCAGTGACATAGTTTCCGACCGTGGCCCTCAGTTTACCTCGGCTGTCTGGAAGTCTTTCTGTTTGGCCATTGGAGCTACAGACAGTCTCACATCTGGTTTTCACCCCCAATCTAATGGTCAGGTGGAGAGAGCCAACCAGAAGATGGAATCCACGCTACGCTGCCTTGTCTCCTCCAACCCCACCTCCTGGGTCTCTCAGTTGCCTTGGGTTGAGTATGCCCACAATACTCTCCCCTACATCTGCCACTTGGATGTCTCCCTTCCAGTGCCTGTATGGCTACCAACCTCCCTTGTTTCCTTCTCAGGAGAGAGATCTCTCAGTGCCCTCTGTTCAGGCCCACATTCGTCGTTGCCACCGGACCTGGCATCGGGCCAGAAAGGCCCTCCTTAGAGTTTCTGACCGGTATCAGCTCCAGGCGAATCGGCGCCGGATTCCCGCCCCCACCTATACCATCGGAGATAGGGTCTGTTTGGCCACACGGGATCTTCCTCTGCGGACTGAGTCTAAGAAACTGTCACCGAAGTTCATTGGTCCGTTTGTGGTGGAGAAGGTGATCAATCCTGTTGCGGTTCGACTCAAGTTACCTAGAACGCTCAGAGTCCATCCCACCTTTCATGTCTCCTGCCTCAAGCCTGTTCTCCTCAGTCCTCTGTTACCCCTCCGCCTCCTCCTCCTCCCCCTCGGATGATCGGAGGTGGTCCTGCCTACACGGTGCGCCGGACATTATGGATTCCAGACGGCGGGGCCGGGGTTTCCAGTATCTCGTGGACTGGGAGGGGTATGGTCCTGAAGAGAGGAGTTGGATTCCTCGGCGCCAGATCCTTGATGCTGACCTCCTTTGTGACTTCTACCGCCTCCATCCTGGCGCTCCGGGGAGTCCGCCCGGTGGCGTTCGTCGGAGGGGGGGTACTGTCATGAACCCTGCATCCTGAGTCGGTTCCTGCCTGTGTTGCCATTTTTCTGCTCGGAATCTCCAGTTTCCTGAGGGTTCTTGAACGCTCCCGGCCTGGTTGCCGGGCGACGTTGCTAGGCGGGAGATCTCCCGATTAACCGCACCTGCATCTCATCAGCGATCTGCACACCTGGTCCTGATCATCACCCTTCTTAAGCCCTGACCTGACATCCATCCCCTGCCGGATCGTTAGCCATGAACAGTATGTTTGTCAGTGTATCAGCCTTGGAGTTTTCTAGCGTTAGTTTTGTTGTTTTGCACCTTGTTGGCTTGCCGTGTACTTACCTCCGTTTTGTTTCTATCTGCAGTCAATCTCCCGGAACCTTCACCCAACCCCCTGCCTGGTTGTCGGCGGCTGCCGAGCCATTCTTGGATCTGCCACTGCACCTCCCACCAACTCATCTCCGCCGCCCGCTCTGTCCCCTGGATGATTCTACATTGTTTTTTGAATCTGTTAAATAAATACTCACCTTCGTTTCAACTCACCTTGTCCTGGTCTGCTTCTGGGTTCTGGCTTAGTAAACCGTGACAGAACGATCCGGCCAGAAATGAACCCAGCGGACCTGGACTCTGTTCGCCATGCCATTACCCATCAGGAGAAGATGTTGGGACAACATAGCACGGCACTACAGGAGATAGCATTGTCCGTTCGGAACTTTTCTACCAGTCTGACGAAGATCCAGGCTCAGCTCAGTTTGCCGGTGGAGAATCCACGACCGGTTTCACCCATCTCGCCTGCCGCTTCTGGAGCTGTGCCCTTCCGTGAGCCCAAGGTTCCGACGCCAGATAAATATGAGGGGGAGTTGGGAAGATGCCGTTCTTTCCTTATGCAGTGTGGGTTAGTGTTCGATCTACAGCCCCACTCTTATGCCACAGACAAGACTAGGATAGCCTTTGTCATTGAGTTGCTGCGTGGTCGAGCTCTGGAGTGGGCTTCAGCCGTTTGGGAATGACAGGACACCTGCATGGCTTCATACCAGGAGTTCACGGCCGAGATGAGGAAGCTATTTGACCATCCCGTCCGAGGTATGGACGCAGCTAGGCGCCTGTTTTCGCTTCGCCAAGGAACTCGCAGCGTTGCCGACTTCGTGATCGAGTTCAGGACTTTGGCTGTGGAGAGTGGGTGGAATGAGGAGTCTCTGCAAGCGGCTTTTACCAGGGGCTGTCGGAGCAGCTCAAGGATGAGTTGATCTCCTATCCGGAGCCTAGTGACCTGGACAGCTTGGTAGCCTTGTCTATTCGGGTGGATAACAGAGTTCGAGAGAGAAGGAGGGAGAAGTAATGGGGCCCGTCCAATCAATCAGCTTCTCAGTTCCCAGTCGGGTCAGGGGGTGGACCAGAATACGTCGATCATTGTCCACCACACAGGATTAGTGGAGAGGTCCTGCCTCCAGATTCTGAACCCATGCAAGTGGGGCGGCACGGGTTAACCAAGGAGGAGCGCCAACATAGACGTAAGACCAACTGCTGCCTCTACTGTGGTAGTTCGGGACATTACATCTCCACTTGTCCCCGGCGGTCGTCAAACTGCTCGGCTCGTTAAAGTTGGGAGGACTTTTAGCGAGCCAGTTTCAACCTCTCAATACCTCTGTCAGACCCCGTTTCCGGCTACCCTCATGAACAGGAATCAGAGTTTAGCGATTAACGCTTTCGTCGATTCAGGTGCCGATGGAAGCTTTATTGATGCCGAAGTGGTGGAACAGCTGGGGCTTTCCAAGGAGCGATTACGGGAAGCCATTGAAGCTACCACTCTGAACGGCAGTAGTCTGGCACGTATCACGATGAGGACTGAACCGGTTAAGATGCTGTTGTCAGGGGAATCATTCTGAGGTGATCTCATTCTTCATTCTGCCTTCTTCCCATGTTCCTCTGGTCCTTGGATACCCCTGGCTGAAAGAACACAATCCCACATTCGATTGGGTGACTGGCAAGGTATCGAGTTGGAGCCTTGATTGTCATGCTAACTGCCTCAAGACTGCCTGTTCCCATTCTGTTCCCAGTCAGGTGATTGAGGCTGAACCCCCAGATTTGTCCCTGGTTCCCGAGACATATCACGATTTGGGGAAGTGTTCAGTAAGCAGAGGGCTCTGTCACTCCCTCCCCACCGACCATATGATTGTGCCATAAACCTGTTCCCTGGAGCTGTCTATCCCAAGGGACGGTTATACAGCATCTCCCGACCTGAACGTGAGGCTTTGGAGACCTACATCAAGGAGTCCCTAGCTGCTGGTCTCATTCGTCCCTCGTCATCACCCCTGGGGGCAGGTTTCTTCTTTGTGGGTAAGAAGGATGGCTCTCTTCGACCGTGTATTGATTATCGGGGGTTGAATGATATCACGGTCAAGAACAAGTATCCCCTGCCCTTGATGAGCTCTGCCTTCGACTCCTTACAGGGTGCTACTGTGTTCACCAAGCTAGACCTACGCAATGCGTATCACCTGGTCCGGATCAGAGAGGGGGACGAGTGGTTGACGGGTTTCAATACACCGATGGGTCACTTCGAGTATCAGGTGATGCCGTTTGGACTGACCAATGCTCCAGCAGTGTTCCAGAGTATGGTTAATGATGTCCTGAGAGATATGATCGGTCTCTTTGTGTTTGTTTACCTGGATGACATTCTTATCTTCTCGAAGGAACCTTCCAGCCACGTCCAGCATGTCAGGCAGGTTCTGCAGCGATTGTTGGAGAATCGCCTGTTCGTGAAGGCCGAGAAGTGCGAATTTCACGCCCACACTACATCCTTCCTCGGGTACATCATCTCCAGGGAGAGATTAGGATGGAACAGGAGAAGGTTAGGGCGGTTCTGGAATGGGCCCAGCCCGGTACGAGATTGCAGCTCCAGAGGTTTCTGGGGTTTGCACATTTCTATCGCAGATTCATCCGGGATTACAGCCGTGTGGCCGCTCCTTTAACTGCCCTGACTTCCAGTACCAGGACCTTCAGTTGGAATCCTGAGGCGGACCGAGCGTTCCTGGATTTGAAGAGGCGATTCACCAACGCACCGATTCTCTCTCAACCTGACACGGCCCGTCAGTTCGTCGTGAAGTCTGCTGCGTCTGATGTGGGGGTTGGCGCCATCCTGTCCCAGCAATGCTCCACTGACGGGAAACTCCATCCCTGCGCCTACTACTCTCGTCGTCTTTCATCTGCGGAGAGGAACTACGATGTGGGTAACCGGGAGCTTCTCGCGGTGAAGCTTGCCTTGGAGGAGTGGCGCCACTGGTTGGAGGGGGCGGAGCAACCGTTTATTGTCTGGACCGACCACAAGAATCTTGCTTACGTGCAATCGGCTAGACGTCTCAACTCCCGTCCAGGCCAGGTGGGCTTTGTTTTTCGGGACGCTTTAATTTTTCCCTGACGTTCCGACCTGGGTCTAAGAACGGCAAGGCGGGACGCCTTGTCCCGGATGTTCTCCAAGACGGAGGAGAGTGGGGCCAAGACCGAGACGATTCTTCCCCGGAACTGTGTCGTGGGAGCAGTTATGTGGAGGATTGAGGAGGAGGTTATGGCGGCCCTTCGGACGCAGCCCGGTCCCGGTAACGGTCCACCCGGTCGTTTGTTTGTGCCGGAGTCGGTTCGTTCTGCTGTCCTCCAATGGTCCCACGCCAGCAAGTTGGCTTGTCACCCTGGCGTGGCTCGGACGATGGCGTTACTTCGCAGACGATTTTGGTGGCCGGCCATGGGAGAAGATACTCGGAGGTTTGTTGCTGCCTGTCCAGTGTGTGCGCAGAATAAGAGTGCCAACCGGCCCAGCTCTGGACTGCTTCACCCCCTCCCTATTCCCCGGCGACCATGGTCGCATCTGGCCCTGGACTTTGTCACTGGGTTGCCCTCTTCTGAGGGGAACACGGTCATTCTGACTATCGTGGACAGATTCAGCAAGTTCGCCCACTTTGTGCCCATTTCCAAGCTTCCCTCGGCCTCTGAGACGTCCGAGATCCTGTTTAGGGAGGTTTCAGGGTCCACGGGTTGCCCAGTGACATAGTTTCCGACCGTGGCCCTCAGTTTACCTCGGCTGTCTGGAAGTCTTTCTGTTTGGCCATTGGAGCTACAGACAGTCTCACATCTGGTTTTCACCCCCAATCTAATGGTCAGGTGGAGAGAGCCAACCAGAAGATGGAATCCACGCTACGCTGCCTTGTCTCCTCCAACCCCACCTCCTGGGTCTCTCAGTTGCCTTGGGTTGAGTATGCCCACAATACTCTCCCTACATCTGCCACTTGGATGTCTCCCTTCCAGTGCCTGTATGGCTACCAACCTCCCTTGTTTCCTTCTCAGGAGAGAGATCTCTCAGTGCCCTCTGTTCAGGCCCACATTCGTCGTTGCCACCGGACCTGGCATCGGGCCAGAAAGGCCCTCCTTAGAGTTTCTGACCGGTATCAGCTCCAGGCGAATCGGCGCCGGATTCCCGCCCCCACCTATACCATCGGAGATAGGGTCTGTTTGGCCACACAGGATCTTCCTCTGCGGACTGAGTCTAAGAAACTGTCACCGAAGTTCATTGGTCCGTTTGTGGTGGAGAAGGTGATCAATCCTGTTGCGGTTCGACTCAAGTTACCTAGAACGCTCAGAGTCCATCCCACCTTTCATGTCTCCTGCCTCAAGCCTGTTCTCCTCAGTCCTCTGTTACCCCCTCCGCCTCCTCCTCCTCCCCCTCGGATGATCGGAGGTGGTCCTGCCTACACGGTGCGCCGCATTATGGATTCCAGACGGCGGGGCCGGGGTTTCCAGTATCTCGTGGACTGGGAGGGGTATGGTCCTGAAGAGAGGAGTTGGATTCCTCGGCGCCAGATCCTTGATGCTGACCTCCTTCGTGACTTCTACCGCCTCCATCCTGGCGCTCCGGGGAGTCCGCCCGGTGGCGTTCGTCGGAGGGGGGGTACTGTCATGAACCCTGCATCCTGAGTCGGTTCCTGCCTGTGTTGCCATTTTTCTGCTCGGAATCTCCAGTTTCCTGAGGGTTCTTGAACGCTCCCGGCCTGGTTGCCGGGCGACGTTGCTAGGCGGGAGATCTCCCGATTAACCGCACCTGCATCTCATCAGCGATCTGCACACCTGGTCCTGATCATCACCCTTCTTAAGCCCTGACCTGACATCCATTCCCTGCCGGATGCGTTAGCCATGAACAGTATGTTTGTCAGTGTATCAGCCTTGGAGTTTTCTAGCGTTAGTTTTGTTGTTTTGCACCTTGTTGGCTTGCCGTGTACTTACCTCCGTTTTGTTTCTATCTGCAGTCAATCTCCCGGAACCTTCACCCAACCCCTGCCTGGTTGTCGGCGGCTGCCGAGCCATTCTTGGATCTGCCACTGCACCTCCACCAACTCATCTCCGCCGCCCGCTCTGTCCCCTGGATGATTCTACATCGTTTTTTGAATCTGTTAAATAAATACTCACCTTCGTTTCAACTCACCTTGTCCTGGTCTGCTTCTGGGTTCTGGCTTAGTAAACCGTGACAAGTCAGATGTGCAGCCAGACTTATTAGCCACTCCTTTGACCCCATCTCTTTAAACCACACAGTTTTTCAATTCCTCATCAATCCGTGAATGAGTTGATGAACCCGACCACCTGGCTGTATGCAACAGAGGTGCTGACTGGTGAGTCGGCCAAATACCTCTTAGCTGAGTTCTTGAGGGGATTGGCTGATGGATTTATCAAAAAGTTGTTCAGTTAAAATGGCTACAAAAATGAGGGCATTAGCATATACACGAGTGCACAAAACATTAAGAACGAGTGAACAAAACATTTTCTCACTAACATATGGATCCATCGCGCGTCAAGGTAAATAAAAAAATAAATAAAGAGATGCCGTACATATGGTGCTGTTCTATGGCGAGAACAGTGATGTATGAGGGGATAAAAAATGTTTGGTGTTTACAGTCATTCTTTGTTGTTGTTGTAGTATCGCAAACGGCCTTCGCAGTTTCACCATTAAGGATACCAGCTTTAAATAACAGTCAATCTGCTTTTCACCATATTTTAGTAGTTTCAGGGTTTCCAATATTATAACTCACACATTCCCAATCCAATATATTTCACTCACAATCATAAAGGTTTATATTCAGCTAACCCTAACTAACCCTAACTAACCCTAACCATAAAGAATCTAGAGGCTTCGTCATGAACTTCATGATCACATTGCAAGAGAATAAAAGTATCAACATGTACAGCATTTACTCTGACCCAGGTCAACACTATCACCCCATTTACTCTGACCCAGGTCAACACTATAACCCATTTACTCTGACCCAGGTCAACACTATCACCCCATTTACTCTGACCCAGGTCAACACTATCACCCCATTTACTCTGACCCAGGTCAACACTATCACCCCATTTACTCTGACCCAGGTCAACACTATCACCCCATTTACTCTGACCCAGGTCAACACTATCACCCCATTTACTCTGACCCAGGTCAACACTATCACCCCATTTACTCTGACCCAGGTCAACACTATCACCCCATTTACTCTGACCCAGGTCAACACAATCACCCCATTTACTCTGACCCAGGTCAACACTATCACCCCATTTACTCTGACCCAGGTCAACACTATCACCCCATTTACTCTGACCCAGGTCAACACTATCACCCCATTTACTCTGACCCAGGTCAACACTATCACCCCATTTACTCTGACCCAGGTCAACACTATCACCCCATTTACTCTGACCCAGGTCAACACTATCACCCCATTTACTCTGACCCAGGTCAACACTATCACCCCATTTACTCTGACCCAGGTCAACATGATCACCCCATTTACTCTGATCCAGGTCAACACTATCACCCCCAGTGCTTATCCCACTAAATATTATCTACTGGGAATCTATGTTGACATCTATACGTTACTAGAATACATACTGTTCAAGTGCAACTTCACAAGAGAATTCTGCTACTATAGTCTCAGTTCGCAGAACCAAAGGACATTGTGTGCAGGAGTTTGATGCCAGATTGTGTACTAAAGAGGAACTGCTCCGTACTTCTAGGAGTTAGGGAGTCGGGACTGATTGGTCTTTCACATAGTTTTTTATCTGATTCCCTGAAGGGCATTTAATTGAAAACCTCTGACAAGGTTAAACTAAAGCACGACTGTAAGCCACCAAAGCTTTTCTCATAGTTTTACTGTTTAAAGGGACAATCAGCAATTGCAACATTCCTTTTTTTGATTTATAAATGAATGGTATGTACCAATTGATTCTTGAACAGTATAACTTAGAAATGCCTTACGAACTTAGTTTAACTGTGGTACCCCATCAGAACGCCAAATATAAGCAGTACTTGTGAGTGAGACTGCATAATATTATAAGACCCAGTTTGGTGCGCTTGCAACGGGATGCTTAGACTTGGGAGTTCCAGTGTATCGGAAGGAGACCAAACGTATGGTTCCATCTGGAACCCACAAAAATACACTTTGCCTGGTTCTGCCTATGATACCCCGACTGACGCAAGACTCCAAACATTATATGGTTTATAAAAACGCTGATAAGGGAGTTATAAAGGGTTTAAATATTTAATAGACAGTTAATCATTAGTCAATATGCAGTTTATGAATCATTAATAAATAGCTATAACTCATCGGTTTAAACGCTTCCCAAATAGTGAACTTTAGTAAAGAAATGTGTCTGTACCTTTTTGACCGAAAGCTTAGCACATTAAAATGACTGAAAGATGCATCTGATCTGAACTTTTCTCTACAGTTTAAACTCTAATCTGCCAGAACATAAAGCTACTTTGTTGGGAGTGTTTTTATGAATATCGCTAGCAACAACAGACTAAACACATTTTGAATAACATGTCGAAAAGAGGATAATGTCTTGTTTCTAATAACTTTATTTCTCAACTCCTAATTTTGAGCCAATTACACTCAGTGGAGTATCTGACATAGGCGTTGAAAAAGCCATTACCAGTCGTGGCAAATTACGCTGCCGGCTGGCAAGCTTTCTTGACATACATTTTTGCCAACACATTACTAACCTTTGTTAACCAGCTAAACAGCCGCTGTTAGCGAAGATGTGCTTGGAGTAGGGCTGGCACAACTATTGTATCATAATAGATTACATTTTAGGAGAAGGCTGATTCAACTTTATGTTCAAGTAGATGTACACTGAGTGACACAAAACATTAGGAACACCTTCCTAATCTTGAGTTGCATCCGCTTTTATGCCCTCAGAACAAACTCAATTCATCGGGAATTGGCTCTACAAGGTGTCGAAAGCATTCCACAGGGACGCTGGGCCCATGTTGACTCCAATGCTTCCCACAGTTGTGTCAAGTTGGCTGGATGTTCTTTGGGTGGTGGACCATTCTTGATACACACGGGAAACTGTTGAGCGTGAAAAACCCAGCAGCGTTGCAGTTCTTGACATAAACTGTTCCGCCTGGCACCTACTACCATACCCTGTTCAAAGGAGCTGAAATATTTTGTCTTGCCCATTCACCCTCTGAATGGCACACATACACAATCCATGTCTCAATTGTCTCAAGGCCTAAAAATCCTTCTTTAACCTGTCTCCTCCCCTTCATCTACACTGATTGAAGAGGACTTACCAAGTGACATCAATATGGGATCATAGCTTTCACCTGGATTCACCTGGTCAGTCTATGTCATTGAAAGAGCAGGTGTTCACAATGTTTTGTTACTTTGCTGTTTGGTGTTTCTGATTGATTTGTTAGCTGGTTAGTTAGTGGATTAATGGATTAATAGATGTGTGGGTTAACTGACAGACAGATGAATTCATGGATGCAATTTGAAGATAATTGACGTTAGCATATCGATAGCTTAACACAATTGCTGGAAGTCTCCAGGTACAGTGGCCAGCTCCTCTCAAAAGGGAATAGACCTAACTTCTCCGGTGTTTGGTGATTTATAGTCTTAACATGGTAATCAATATTTTATACATTTTTACAACACACTCACAAACCCTACTGGACAAGCGATGGTAGTACCAGCTATCTAGCTACAGAACTGAAGCAGTCCCATTGTCGCAGCTGGCTAGCTGTGTTGACTTGAGAGGTTGCACACAGCCTATCCTCGCGGCAACGGCGGATGAAGGAAATGCATACTTCGGAGAAAATAGTTCCAAAAGAACTGCATTTAAAAACAAGAGGGAGAGGGACCAGTGAGAAATATACTTTAATTATCAGCACACTCATCAGCACAATCAGCGAATGAAGACTACAGTGACGATGTGGGGACAGAGATGGAGGGGGGTGAGAGATGAAGGGGGGTGAGAGCGAGATGTAAGCTAAAACAACAGTAGTATGGGGAGTCCGATATTAAAGTAGTAAAAATCTCAGGCTTGCCTTTGTTGCATTTACATTTTAGTCATTTAGCAGACACTCTTATCCAGAGCGACTTACAGGAGCAAGTAGGGTTAAGTGCCTTGCTCAAGGACACATCGACAGATTTTTCACCTAGTTGGCTCGGGGATTAGAACCAGCGACCTTTCGGTTACTGGCACAACGCTCTTAACCACTAAGCTACCTGCCTCCCCGAGTCTGTCTAGAGAGTCTGTCTAGCTGGAGTCTGTCTAGCTGGTTGGTGTACTCTGCCATGTCCCAGATCAGATTGAGGAAGAAAGCTGGGTTTCTGCCCACCTTCTGACCAAAGGGCTTACTCTGGGGACAGGCATGGAATCTAACGCCCCAACCACAGGAACCTAACGCCCCAACCACAGGAACCTAACGCCCCAACCACAGAAAGTACCGTGTATATTAATCTGCTGTGTGCGTGACTAGAAGTAAAATGGTTAATGAGAGAAATGGAATGTGTCCACTCTAGGAACAAAGGAAAACAATTCATTCATAAACCCAGGAAAACATTAACCGTAGAGAGATGATCGTTAGTTAACCATCAATCTGCTCCATCCAGAGACATTCCTCTTATATGGAAGCTGGGGTGTTTCTAAGGCTAAAGTCCCTCTCCTGCGTTTACTGTGTCTGGAGGAGACAGGGACGTAAAGCCTTTAGTTATGTAGCTAGCTAGCTACACATTTGCCTGATTGCAGCTGGGGACGTTCTGTAGGGTTTTATCCACAGACAAACGATATGAAGCGATTTGTATCTTTTGGTTCGATGAGCACCGCTCTATGTCCCTCTCTGAAGACAGTGCTGTCTGAAAACTCCTCCAGAGTCTGGACATGCGGATACAGACAGCGGAGTATGACAAGTTACAAAAAAAATAAAATGTGCAGGTGTGGTTGAAAACCCAAGGGCTTTTATGAAAACAACACCACAAAAAAACAATATAAATCAAATCAAATCAAATTTTGCAACAGCTAATGTGGATCCTAATAAAATACCAAAAACCTTTCGAGGCATTAAAGATAATGTACACTTTTTGCTATGTAAAAATTCTAACAAAAGTCAGGGGCGCAACTTTCACTGGGGAATTGGCCTCAGGATCTCAATCAATCAATTTCAATCAATCAATTTTATTTTATATAGCCCTTCTTACATCAGCTAATATCTCGAAGTGCTGTACAGAAACCCAGCCTAAAACCCCAAACAGCTAGTAATGCAGGTGTAGAAGCACGGTGGCTAGGAAAAACTCCCTAGAAAGGCGAAAACCTAGGAAGAAACCTAGAGAGGAACCAGGCTATGAGGGTGGCCAGTCCTCTTCTGGCTGTGCCGGGTGAAGATTATAACAGAACCATGCCAAGATGTTCAAAAATGTTCATAAGTGACAAGCATGGTCAAATAATAATCAGGAATAAATCTCAGTTGGCTTTTCATAGCCGATCATTAAGAGTTGAAAACAGCAGGTCTGGGACAGGTAGGGGTTCCATAACCGCAGGCAGAACAGTTGAAACTGGAATAGCAGCAAGGCCAGGCGGACTGGGGACAGCAAGGAGTCACCACGGCCGGTAGTCCCGACGTATGGTCCTAGGTGCTCAGGTCTCTCAGTTGGCTTTTTCACAGCCGATCATTAAGAGTTGAAAACAGCAGGTCTGGGACAGGTAGGGGGTTTCGTAACCGCAGGCAGAACAGTTGAAACTGGAATAGCAGCAAGGCCAGGCGGACTGGGGACAGCAAGGTGTCATCATGCCCGGTAGTCCTGACGTATGGTCCTAGGGCTCAGGTTCTCAGAGAGAAAGAGAGAACGAGAGAATTAGAGAGAGCATACTTAAATTCACACAGGACACTGGATAAGACAGGAGAAGTACTCCAGGTATAACCAACTAACCCCAGCCCCCGACACATAAACTACTGCAGCATAAATACTGGAGGCTGAGACAGGAGCGGTCCGGGAGACACTGTGGCCCCATCCGAAGAAACCCCGGACAGGGCCAAACAGGAAGGATATAACCCCACCCACTCTGCCAAAGCACAGCCCCCGCACCACTAGAGGGATATCCTCAACCACCAACTTACAATCCTGAGACAAGGCCGAGTATAGCCCACAGAGGTCTCCACCACAGCACAAACCAAGGGGGGGCGCCAACCCAGACAGGAAGATCACGTCAGTAACTCAACCCACTCAAGTGACGCACCCCTCCCAGGGACGGCATGAAAGAGCACCAGCAAGCCAGTGACTCAGCCCCTGCAACAGGGTTAGAGGCAGAGAACCCCAGTGGAGAGGGGAACCGGCCCGGCAGAGACAGCAAGGGCTGTTCGTTGCTCCAGAGCCTTTCCGTTCACCTTCACACTCCTGGGCCAGACTACACTCAATCATATGACCTACTGAAGAGATAAGTCTTCAGTAAAGACTTAAAGGTTGAGACCGAGTCTGCGTCTCTCACATGGGTAGGCAGACTGTTCCATAAAAATGGAGATCTATAGGAGAAAGCCCTGCCTCCCGCTGTTTGCTTAGAAATTCTAGGGACAATTAGGAGGCCTGCGTCTTGTGACCGTAGCGTACGTATTGGTATGTACGGCAGGACCAACTCGGAAAGATAGGTAGGAGCAAGCCCATGTAACGCTTTATAGGTTAACAGTAAAACCTTGAAATCAGCCCTTGCCTTAACAGGAAGCCAGTGTAGGGAAGCTAGCACTGGAGTAATATGATCAAATTTCTTGGTTCTAGTCAGGATTCTAGCAGCCGTATTTAGCACTAACTGAAGTTTATTTAGTGCTTTATCCGGGTAGCCGGAAAATAGAGCATTGCAGTAGTCTAACCTAGAAGTAACAAATGCATGGATTAATTTTTCTGCATCATTTTTGGACAGAAAATTTCAGATTTTTGCAATGTTACGTAGATGGAAAAAAGCTGTCCTTGAAACAGTCTTGATATGTTCGTCAAAAGAGAGATCAGGGTCAAGAGTAACGCTTGAGGTCCTTCACAGTTTTATTTGAGACGACTTTACAACCATCAAGATGAATTGTCAGATTTAACAGAAGATCTCTTTGTTTCTTGGGACCTAGAACAAGCATCTCTGTTTTGTCCGAGTTTAAAAGTAAAAAGTTTTCAGCCATCCACTTCCTTATGTCTGAAACACAGGCTTCTAGCGAGGGCAATTTTGGGGCTTCACCATGTTTCATTGAAATGTACAGCTGTGTGTCATCCGCATAGCAGTGAAAGTTAACATTATGTTTTCGAATAACATCCCCAAGAGGTAAAATATATAGTGAAAACAATAGTGGTCCTAAACGGAACCTTGAGGAACACCGAAATGTACAGTTGATTTGTCGGAGGACAGACCATTCACAGAGACAAACTGATATCTTTCCGACAGGTAAAATCTAAACCAGGCCAGAACTTGTCCGTGTAGACCAATTTGGGTTTCCAGTCTCTCCAAAAGAATGTGGTGATCGATGGTGTCAAAGGCAGCACTAAGGTCTAGTAGCACGAGGACAGATGCAGAGCCTCGGTCTGACGCCATTAAAAGGTCATTTACCACCTTCACAAGTGCAGTCTCAGTGCTATGATGGGGTCTAAAACCAGACTGAAGCATTTCGTACACATTGTTTGTCTTCAGAAAGGCAGTGAGTTGCTGCGCAACAGCTTTTTCTAAAATTTTTGAGAGGAATGGAAGATTCGATATAGGCCGATAGTTTTTTATATTTTCCGGGTCAAGGTTTGGCTTTTTCAAGAGAGGCTTTATCACTGCCACTTTTAGTGAGTTTGGTACACATCCGGTGGATAGAGAGCTGTTTATTATGTTCAACATAGGAGGGCCAAGCACAGGAAGCAGCTCCTTCAGCAGTTTAGTAGGAATAGGATCCAGTATGCAGTTTGAAGGTTTAGAGGCCATGATTATTTTCATCATTGTGTCAAGAGATATAGTACTAAAACACTTAAGTGTCTCTCCCGATCCCAGGCCCTCGCAGAGCTGTGCAGATCCAGGACAGCTAAGCCCTGGAGGAATACGCAGATTCAAAGAGGAGTCCGTAATTTGCTTTCTAATGGTCATGATCTTTTCCTCAAAGAAGTTCATGAATTTATTACTGCTGAAGTGAAAGCCATCCTCTCTTGGGGAATGCTGCTTTTTAGTTAGCTTCGCAACAGTATCAAAAAGAAATTTTGGATTATTCTTATTTTCCTCGATTAAGTTGGAAAAGTAGGATGATCGAGCAGCAGTGAGGGCTCTTCGGTACTGCACGGTACTGTCTTTCCAAGCTAGTCGGAAGACTTCCAGTTTGGTGTGGCGCCATTTCCGTTCCAATTTCCTGGAAGCTTGCTTCAAAGCTCGGGTATTTTCTGTATACCAGGGAGCTAGTTTCTTATGACAAATGTTTTTCGTTTTTAGGGGTGCAACTGCATCTAGGGTATTGCGCAAGGTTAAATTGAGTTCCTCAGTTAAGTGGTTAACTGATTTTTGTCCTCTGACGTCCTTGGGTAGGCAGAAGGAGTCTGGAAGGGCATCAAGGAATTTTTGTGTTGTCTGAGAATTTATAGCACGACTTTTGATGCTCCTTGGTTGGGGTCTGAGCAGATTATTTGTTGCGATTGCAAACGTAATAAAATGGTGGTCCGATAGTCCAGGATTTTGTGGAAAAACATTAAGATCTACAACATTTATTCCATGGGACAAAACTAGGTCCAGAGTATGACTGTGGCAGTGAGTAGGTCCAGAGACATGTTGGACAAAACCCACTGAGTCGATGATGGCTCCGAAAGACTTTTGGAGTGGGTCTGTGGACTTCTCCATGTGAATATTAAAATCACCAAAAATTAGAATATGATCTGCTATGACTACAAGGTCTGATAGGAATTCAGGAAACTCAGAGAGGAACGCTGTATATGGCCCAGGAGGCCTGTAAACAGTAGCTATAAAAAGTAGCTATCTCCTCGTGGTATTTTTGTGCATTCAAATTGCCAATCGCTAAAATGCAATCGTGTTCATTGTCTATCTTATACCTGCCCATACCATAATCCCACCGCCACCATGGGGCACTCTGTTCACAATGTTGACATCAGCAAGGGAGATGAACGTTCAATTATCTGGCAACAGCTCTGGTGGACATTCCCGCTGTCACCATGCCAATTACACACTCCCTCAAAACTTGAGGACATCTGTGGCATTGTGTTGTGTGACAAAACTGCACATTGTAGAGTGGCCTTTTTTTTGGTCCCCAGCACAAGGTGCACCTGTGTAATGATTACGTTGTTTAATCAGCTTTTTGATATGCCACACCTGTCAGGTGGATGGATTATCTTGGCAAAGGAAAAATGCTCACTAAACAGGGATGTAAACACATTTGTAGGAGATAAAATCCTTTCCTGCTGATGGATCAGCCGACCTGTGCGTGGCAGTAATGAGTGATTTTAATGTAGGTGCAGAAGAAGGCGTTGGACTGGGACACGTTTTAATACAAAAGAAAAGCCTCTCATTTTAAAATGGGTCCGCTGTGGTACTGTGTAGCCTGAGGAAAGGATGTGGTACTGTAGCCTGAGGAAAGGATGTGGTACTGTGTAGCCTGAGGAAAGGATGTGGTACTGTAGCCTGAGGAAAGGATGTGGTACTGTAGCCTGAGGAAAGGATGTGGTACTGTGTAGCCTGAGGAAAGGATGTGGTACTGTGTAGCCTGAGGAAAGGATGTGGTACTGTGTAGCCTGAGGAAAGGATGTGGTACTGTAGCCTGAAGAAAGGATGTGGTACTGTAGCCTGAGGAAAGGATGTGGTACTGTAGCCTGAGGAAAGGATGTGGTACTGTGTAGCCTGAGGAAAGGATGTGGTACTGTGTAGCCTGAGGAAAGGATGTGGTACTGTAGCCTGAGGAAAGGATGTGGTACTGTGTAGCCTGAGGAAAGGATGTGGTACTGTGTAGCCTGAGGAAAGGATGTGGTACTGTGTAGCCTGAGGAAAGGATGTGGTACTGTAGCCTGAGGAAAGGATGTGGTACTGTGTAGCCTGAGGAAAGGATGTGGTACTGTAGCCTGAGGAAAGGATGTGGTACTGTGTAGCCTGAGGAAAGGATGTGGTACTGTGTAGCCTGAGGAAAGGATGTGGTACTGTGTAGCCTGAGGAAAGGATGTGGTACTGTGTAGCCTGAGGAAAGGATGTGGTACTGTGTAGCCTGAGGAAAGGATGTGGTACTGTGTAGCCTGAGGATATGATGTGGTACTGTAGCCTGAGGAAAGGATGTGGTACTGTGTAGCCTGAGGAAAGGATGTGGTACTGTGTAGCCTGAGGAAAGGATGTGGTACTGTGTAGCCTGAGGAAAGGATGTGGTACTGTGTAGCCTGAGAAAGGATGTGGTACTGTGTAGCCTGAGGAAAGGATGTGGTACTGTGTAGCCTGAGGAAAGGATGTGGTACTGTGTAGCCTGAGGAAAGGATGTGGTACTGTGTAGCCTGAGGAAAGGATGTGGTACTGTGTAGCCTGAGGAAAGGATGTGGTACTGTGTAGCCTGAGGAAAGGATGTGGTACTGTGTAGCCTGAGGAAAGGATGTGGTACTGTGTAGCCTGAGGAAAGGATGTGGTACTGTGTAGCCTGAGGAAATGATGTGGTACTGTAGCCTGAGGAAAGGATGTGGTACTGTTAGCCTGAGGAAAGGATGTGGTACTGTGTAGCCTGAGGAAAGGATGTGGTACTGTGTAGCCTGAGGAAAGGATGTGGTACTGTGTAGCCTGAGGAAATGATGTGGTACTGTAGCCTGAGGAAAGGATGTGGTACTGTAGCCTGAGGAAAGGATGTGGTACTGTGTAGCCTGAGGAAAGGATGTGGTACTGTGTAGCCTGAGGAAAGGATGTGGTACTGTGTAGCCTGAGAAAAGGATGTGGTACTGTGTAGCCTGAGGAAAGGATGTGGTACTGTGTAGCCTGAGGAAATGATGTGGTACTGTAGCCTGAGGAAAGGATGTGGTACTGTGTAGCCTGAGAAAAGGATGTGGTACTGTGTAGCCTGAGGAAAGGATGTGGTACTGTGTAGCCTGAGGAAAGGATGTGGTACTGTAGCCTGAGGAAAGGATGTGGTACTGTGTAGCCTGAGGAAAGGATGTGGTACTGTGTAGCCTGAGGAAAGGATGTGGTACTGTGTAGCCTGAGGAAAGGATGTGGTACTGTAGCCTGAGGAAAGGATGTGGTACTGTAGCCTGAGGAAAGGATGTGGTACTGTAGCCTGAGGAAAGGATGTGGTACTGTGTAGCCTGAGGAAAGGATGTGGTACTGTTTAGCCTGAGGAAAGGATGTGGTACTGTGTAGCCTGAGGAAAGGATGTGGTACTGTGTAGCCTGAGGAAAGGATGTGGTACTGTGTAGCCTGAGGAAAGGATGTGGTACTGTAGCCTGAGGAAAGGATGTGGTACTGTAGCCTGAGGAAAGGATGTGGTACTGTGTAGCCTGAGGAAAGGATGTGGTACTGTGTAGCCTGAGGAAAGGATGTGGTACTGTGTAGCCTGAGGAAAGGATGTGGTACTGTGTAGCCTGAGGAAAGGATGTGGTACTGTGTAGCCTGAGGAAATGATGTGGTACTGTAGCCTGAGGAAAGGATGTGGTACTGTGTAGCCTGAGGAAATGATGTGGTACTGTGTAGCCTGAGGAAAGGATGTGGTACTGTAGCCTGAGGAAAGGATGTGGTACTGTGTAGCCTGAGGAAAGGATGTGGTACTGTGTAGCCTGAGGAAAGGATGTGGTACTGTGTAGCCTGAGGAAAGGATGTGGTACTGTGTAGCCTGAGGAAAGGATGTGGTACTGTAGCCTGAGGAAAGGATGTGGTACTGTGTAGCCTGAGGAAAGGATGTGGTACTGTGTAGCCTGAGGAAAGGATGTGGTACTGTTTAGCCTGAGGAAAGGATGTGGTACTGTGTAGCCTGAGGAAAGGATGTGGTACTGTAGCCTGAGGAAAGGATGTGGTACTGTAGCCTGAGGAAAGGATGTGGTACTGTGTAGTATGAGGAACGGATCCTGAGCTAGAGGAGGAAAGACGGCGGAAGCAGACGATCAAGCGGATTCAGAATCCAGTGGCGGTAGAATCAAGGAGAATTGGAGGATTGTTCAAAAATAATGGAAAACAGAGCAAAGTAGAGTACAGCGCTGAGAATGTCCCTTCGTATCTAGTAGGAGTACGGTTTGTTAATGAGGAGCAGCTGATCAGATTACCGATCTGGAAGAAACTAGATATCCATTGAGATATCCAAACTGGTGGAGAGAGTGCTGGGTAGAGTGAAGGCTGTGAGGATCACGAAAGGCGGGCTTGTTTTGATTTTTTGTGCTTCTGCGGATCAGAAGGAACGTGCGTTGCATCTCACCCTATTTGATACGTTTGAAGTGTTGTGTGTGTCTCTTCGGAACAGGGCACCCCTCAAGGGGGTTATATCGGGCGTCTCATGGGAATTTGATTTTGAAGAGATTACAAATATTCCTGGAGTGATTGATGCACGTCGGATGAACCGTGTGGTGAATGGAGAAAAAGTGAAGAGTTGATCTGTTCTTTTGTTTTTTGATATGGAGTCTCTCCCTACTCAAGTGCAGTTGGGTTATATAAACTACAAAGTCAGAGCATTTATCCCAAGACCAATGCAGTTTGATCATTGTAAAGCTTTTGGTCATGTCTCAAGTGTTTGCAGAAGAGAGAAGCCGAGATGTCGAAATTGTGGAAAAGATCATATCATGTTTTATAAAAGTGAGGAAAATGTGACATGTTGCAATTATATTTTAGTCATTTAGCAGACGCTCTTATCCAGAGCAACTTACAGTTAGTGAGTGCATACATTTTACGGAGCCACTCCTTAGTTGCCCTGGCTGTGTGTTTCGGGTCGTTGTCATGCTGGAAGACCCAGCCACGACCCATCTTCAATGCTCTTGCTGAGGGAAGGAGGTCGTTGGCCAAGATCTCGCGATACATGGCCCCATCCATCCTCCCCTCAATACGGTGCAGTCATCCTGTCCCCTTTGCAGAAAAGCATCCCCAAAGAATGATGTTTCCACCTCCATGCTTCACGGTTGGGATGGTGTTCTTGGGGTTGTACTCATCCTTCGTCTTCCTCCAAACACGGTGAGTGGAGTTTAGACCAAAAAGCTCTATTTTTGTCTCATCAGACCACATGACCTTCTCCCATTCCTACTCTGGATCATCCAGACGGTCATTGGCAAACTTCAGACGGGCCTGGACATGCACTGGCTTGAGCAGCGGGACCTTGCGTGCGCTGCAGGATTTTAATCCATGACGGCGTAGTGTGTTACTAATGGTTTTCTTTGAGACTGTGGTCCCAGCTCTCTTCAGGTCATTGACCAGGTCCTGCCGTGTAGTTCTGGGCTGATCCCTCACCTTCCTCATGATCATTGATGCCCCATGAGGTGAGATCTTGCATGGAGCCCCAGATCAAGGGTGATTGACCGAACTTCTTCCATTTTCTAATAATTGCGCCAACAGTTGTTGCCTTCTCACCAAGCTGCTTGCCTATTGTCCTGTAGCCCATCCCAGCCTTGTGCAGGTCTACAATTTTATCCCTGATGTCCTTACACAGCTCTCTGGTCTTGGCCATTGTGGAGAGGTTGGAGTCTGTTTGATTGAGTGTGTGGACAGGTGAAACAACTAGTCCCAGACAGTTCAATAGAACACACCAGAGGGGGGCAGCGTTTACTAGGCTAAATGATTGGTATCGTCTGGTTACCATCAGTGTTTGGAATACATGGAGTTTGTTGACAAAACAGACCATGGGACGCCTTTTCACACTGAGATTTATTTGTCAAAGGTCCGCAGTGGGCCTGTTTAAACTATGCCATTATATTGGAGACAGGTTTATAGCAGGAAATGCCATCTATTAATTTACTCTCATAGTATTTCTAAGTAGCAGTCATATCAACCAGGGAAATTAATTGTTCTCACTTTATGCTCGAAAATTCAGATTTTTCTGCCTGACTGTGGCGCTCTTTACCTGAATTGTTAGGATTTTCTTGTGATCACAAAACAACTTATTTTACTAAACTAGAGATTTAATTAAATGGTGTTTCTTTGAAAGGATGGGTGTGGCTGACATGACAAATACATTAAGGGGAAAGGATCCACAGAGGCTGATTATCTTTCTGCACATCTTTCTAATTGCAGTGCTGGTTGCCAGGTTCAGGTTCAGGGTAACAGAAACGCAGGACATTGAATGCTACCTGAACTGACTCAGAAAAGTTACAGAAATAGGCCTACAGCAGGGTTCTTCAATTCCGGTCCTGGAGGGCCAAAACACCTCTGGTTTTCATCCTCTCCTTCTAATCAGGGGCTAATGACAATGGGACACCAGGTGAGTGCAATTAACTACCAGGTAGAAATAAAAAAACAGGGGTGTTTTGGCCCTCCAGGACCGGAATTGAAGAACCCTGGCCTGCAGTATCACAGCGAGGTCAAATAGGTGTGTGTGTGTGTGTGTGTGTGTCAGATTCTCCAGTGTCCACAGCAACACTATTGATTATTCTCTACCCCCAGTGTATGTGGTGGACTATGGTCTTAACCATGCTCTCACTAACAATGATCTTTTCTCTTTCTGTCTTCCCTTCCGGAGGGCCTGAGGTGCTTGGACCGCGACTGAGGACACTGGCCTGACACCTGGACCTGCCTGGCCCCATCCCACCTGGCCCACCTCTACCTACCACGTTCCTGTTACTTCAATAGTTTTGGTGTGGAGAGTTAAAGCTGCAATATGTAACTTCTTGGGCGACCCGACCAAATTCACATAGAATTGTGAGTTATAGATCTGTCGTTATCATTGAAAGCCAGTCTAAGAAGCGGTAGATCTGTTCTATGTGGGCTATTTCTACGCTTCCCTTTCCTTACATTTTGTTTATGCGTCTTTTACTTTCAGTTCTGTACACCAGCTTCAAACAGCTGAATGTACAATATTTTTGGTTATGGAAAATATATCACAGTTTAAATAGTACAGTGATTCTCTACACTACTTGTTTTGTCACATAAACTGAAATTAGGCAAACTATTAGAATTTTGGCAACCATGAAATGGCGGAGCGATTTCTGCATTTGCACCTTTAACTACTGACTTTCAGCATATAGAGAAGGGCACTCAACTTGTACTGCACTGACTCAGATAACTGATGATCGGTTAAAATAAATGGACAATAAGATGATAGTTGGGAGGTGTGCAGCCTTTGATGTTATTGATCATAAATTGTTATTGAAGAAACTCAGTTTGAACCCCTGCTGTCTCTGGCTCCACACCCACCACGCCCGGCCATCTAGATGTGTGAAAGTTAGTGTATAAGCTTAGTTAGTGTGTAAACTTACATTTTGTATTACCATATCATTTTTGTATGTTCTCTATAGTTATGTACTTGAAAATGTATCAATTGACCAATTCGGCACATTTGGGCAGACTTGATACATAATAGTCCAGCATTGCAATGCTTCACTGGATCAATCTGGATCACTGGATCACTGGATCAATCATAGCTAACTAGCATGCTAGTTAGCTATGGTGTCATAGTTAGCTAGCTGAATAAAGTGGGTTGAGTCTATTCCTTTAAACATTGAACCGCTGTGGTTCACAACAATTCTAATTTCTAAAGGTGGAAGTTGGGAGAGTTTTTGTTCGGGTGGTTCAGTGAAACAATTTTAGTTTCTGAGGTAGAAGTTTTGGTGAGGGAGGTCCTGCTCTCTCCGCTCCCAGATGCTCAGCTCATTTCATTCCGATCTCCTCTGCATTATTGTAGCCATTTGCTACAGCCTGTCAACTATGCCTCTGCCTATCCCTGTTCTCTCCTCTCTGCACAGGCTACACAAACGCCCCACACCGCGTGGCTGCTGCCTCTCTAACCTGGTGGTCCCTGCACGCACCCCACACCTGGAGTTCCAGGTCTCAGGCAGCCTCTGGAACTGCCGTTCTGCTGCCAACAAAGCTGACTTCATCCCAGCCTATGCTAACCTCCAGTCCCTTGACTTCCTGGCGCTGACGGAAACATGGATTACCACTGAAAACACTGCTACTCCTACTGCTCTCTCCTCGTCTGACCATGTGTTCTCGCATACCCGAGAGCATCTGGTCAGAGGGGTGGTGGCACAGGAATCCTCATCTCTCCCAAGTGGACATTCTCAATTTTTCCCCTAACCCATCTGTCTATCTCCTCATTTGAATTCCATGCTGTCACAGTCACTAGCCCATTTAAGCTTAATATCCTTGTCATCTATCGCCCTCCAGGTTCCCTTGGAGAGTTCATCAATGAGCTTGACGCCTTGATAAGTTCCTTTCCTGAGGATGGCTCACCCCTCACAGTTTTGGGGGATTTCAACCTCCCTATGTCCACATTTGACTCATTTCTCTCTGCCTCCTTCTTTCCACTCCTCTCCTCTTTTGACCTCACCCTCTCACCGTCCCCCCCTACTCACAAGGCAGGCAATACGCTTGACCTCATCTTTACTAGATGCTGCTCTTCTACTAATCTCACTGCAACTCCCCTCCATGTCTCCGACCACTACTTTGTTTCCTTTTCTCTCTCGCTCTCCTCCAACACTACTCACTCTGCCCCTACACAGATGGTAATGCGCCGCCGCAACCTTCGCTCTCTCTCTCCCACTACTCTCTCCTCTTCCATCCTATCATCTCTTCCCTCTGCTCAATCCTTCTCCCTCCAATCTCCTGATTCTGCCTCCTCAACCCTCCTCTCCTCCCCTTTCTGCATCCTTTGACTCTCTGTGTCCCCTATCCTCCCGGCCGGCTCGGTCCTCCCCTCCAGCTCCGTGGCTTGATGACTCATTGCGAGCTCACAGAACAGAGCTCCGGGCAGCGGAGCGGAAATGGAAGAAAACTAAACTCCCTGCCGACCTGGCATCTTTTCACTCCCTCCTCTCTACATTTTCTTCATCCGTTTCTGCTGCTAAGGCCACTTTCTACCACTCTAAATTCCAAGCATCTGCCTCTAACCCTAGGAAGCTCTTTGCCACTTTTTCCTCCCTGCTGAATCCCCCCCCCCCCCTCTGTGGATGACTTCGTCAACCACTTTGAAAAGAAGGTTGACAACATCCGATCCTCGTTTGTTAAGTCTAATGACACTGCTGGTCCTACTCACACTGCCCTACCCTATGCTTTGACTTCTTTCTCCCCTCTCTCTCCAGATAAAATCCTGCGACTTGTGACTGCAGGCCGCCCAACAACCTGCCCGCTTGACCCCATCCCCTCCTCGCTTCTCCAGACCATCTCCGGTGACCTTCTCCCCTACCTCACCTCGCTGATCAACTCATCCTTGACCGCTGGCCATGTCCCTTCCGTCTTCAAGAGAGCGAGAGTCGCTCCCCTTCTCAAAAAACCAACACTCGATCCCACTGATGTCAACAACTACAGACCAGTATCCCTTCTTTCTTTTCTCTCCAAAACTATTGAGCGTGCCGTCTTTAGCCAACTCTCTTGCTATCTCTCTCAGAATGACCTTCTTGATCCAAACCAGTCAGGTTTCAGGATTGGTCATTCAACTGAGACTGCTCTTCTCTGTGTCACGGAGGCTCTCCGCACTGCTAAAGCTAACTCTCTCTCCTCTGCTCTTGTCCTTCTAGACCTGTCTGCTGCCTTTGATACTGTGAACCATCAGATCCTCCTCTCCACCCTCTCCGAGCTGGGCATCTCCGGCGCGGCTCACTCCTGGATGGCGTCCTACCTGACCGGTCACTCCTACCAAGTGGCGTGGCGAGAAGCTGTCTCCGCACCACGTGCTCTCACCACTGGTGTCCCCCAGGGCTCAGTTCTAGGCCCTCTCCTTTTCTCCCTATATACCAAGTCACTTGGCTCTGTCATATCCTCACATGGCCTCTCCTATCATTGCTACGCTGACGATACACAACTAATCTTCTCCTTTCCCCCTTCTGATAACCAGGTGGCGAATCGCATCTCTGCATGTCTGGCAGACATATCAGTATGGATGACGGATCACCACCTCAAGCTGAACCCTGGCAAGACGGAGCTGCTCTTCCTCCCGGGGAAGGACTGCCCGTTCCATGATCTCGCCATCACGGTTGACAACTCCGTTGTGCCCTCCTCCCAGAGTGCGAAGAGCCTTGGCGTGACCCTGGACAACACCCTGTCGTTCTCCGCTAACATCAAGGCGGTGACCCGCTCCTGCAGGTTCATGCTCTACAACATTCGGAGAGTACGACCCTGCCTTACACAGGAAGCGGCACAGGTCCTAATCCAGGCACTTGTCATCTCCCGTCTGGACTACTGCAACTCGCTGTTGGCTGGCCTCCCTGCCTGTGCCATTAAACCCCTACAACTCATCCAGAATGCCGCAGCCCGTCTGGTGTTCAACCTTCCCAAGTTCTCTCACGTCACCCCCCTCCTCCGCACACTCCACTGGCTTCCAGTTGAAGCTCGCATCCGTTACAAGACCATGGTGCTTGCCTATGGAGCAGTGAGGGGAACGGCACCTCTGTACCTTCAGGCTCTGATCAGTCCCTACACCCAAACGAGGGCATTGCGTTCATCCACCTCTGGCCTGCTGGCTCCCCTTCCTCTGCGGAAGCATAGTTCCCACTCAGCCCAGTCAAAACTGTTCGCTGCTCTGGCACCCCAATGGTGGAACAAGCTCCCTCACGACGCCAGGACAGCGGAGTCACTCACCACCTTCCGGAGACATTTGAAACCCCACCTCTTTAAGGATTACCTGGGATAGGATAAAGTAATCCTTCTACCCCCCCCCCCAAAAAAAAATTGTAAAGTGGTTTTCCCACTGGCTATAGGGTGAATGCACCAATTTGTGAGTCGTTCTGGATAAGAGCGTCTGCTAAATGATGTAAATGTGCCCTTGAGCAAGGCACTTAACCCTAATTGCTCCTGTAAGTCGCTCTGGATAAGAGCGTCTGCTAAATGACTAAAATGTAAATGTAAATCTAGTGGCCAGAATCTAAATTGCGCCTAAACTGCAATATTATATTGTGGCCTTTCTCTTGCATTTCAAAGATGGAACAAAATAAATAAATAGAAAATGCATGTTTTTTTGTTTGTATTATCTTTTACCAGATCTAATGTGTTATATTCTCCTACATTAATTTCACATTTCAAAGAGTTTCCTTTCAAATGGTATCAAGTATATGCATATCCTTACAGGCAGATTTGGTGAAAATTGAAAAAAAGGGGTTAACAAAAAGGGGGGGGGGCATAAGGGTTTTTACTCATCAAAATGGGTTCAGAGACATTCAGTCCAGCTCTTTCCCATCAGGTCCGTTAAAGAAAAGGAGACAAGCCATTTTGCAGATGTCCATGGTGGGCTCAGACCACCAGCATATCAACAGGGGGAGGTCTGAGTGGTATCTGCCCCAGGGTGAACCTCTTCCCTCCAAACTCCTTCAGGTCCTCTTCACTCAGCTGGCTCTTGGGGGTGAAGAGACTGTCTGCTGCCCCCCCAGTCCCAGTCGTCCCTGTCCCTGCTGCCATAGCCCCAAACCCTCCACTTGCAGCCACCGGCGCTGCACTCCCGAAACCACTCCCTCCAAATCCTCCTCCACCAGTGGTCATCGAGGCGAAGCTGAACCCGGAAGCAGAGGCAGGCGCTCCAAACCCTGAAGCAGGAGCTCCGAAACCGGCAGTAGTTGGGTCTTTGTTGGCAGCAGGGGTGGCAAAGGAGAAACCTGCTGCCGAGGGAGCAGCGGTGGCCGTAGAGCCGACCCCAGCGGGAGCAGGGGCGGTGCCTGCCAAAGCACTGCCCAAACCAGAAGCTGCAGGCAGGGGAGCAGCAGAACCAAAGCTGAAACTGCTGGCACCTGGGGCCTGGGCTGGCACGCCTAGGGAGAGGAGAGAGAGTACAGCTTTAGATTGAGAGAAGTACCAGAGAGATATCATCCTCCTTGGCTGGCAGGTAGCCTAGCGGTTAGAGCGTTGGGTCAGAATCCGAAAGGTTGCTGGTTCGAATACCCGAGCCAACAAGGTGAAAAATCTGTCTGTGTCCTTGAGCAAGGCACTTAACCCTAATTTGCTCCAGGGGGCGCCGTACTACTATGGCTGACCCTGTAAAACAACACATTTCACTGCACCTATCTGGTGTATGTGACAATTCTGTTTTTTAAATATAACGTAATAGACTACTATTATCGTTTCAGGTACAAACAGTGGCACTTTCTCATGGAAACCTCATGTCCAACATAGTTTCTTAATCTTCTTCGTTCCTATGTTCAACATATGTCTCGTCTTGGGCGGCAGGTAGCTTAGTGGTTAAGAGCGTTGTGCCAGTAACCGAAAGGTCTCTGGTTCTAATCCCCGAGCCGACTAGGTGAAAAATCTTTCGATGTGCCCTTGAGCAAGGCACTTAACCCTAATGGCTCCTGTAAGTTGCTCTGGATAAGAGCATCTGCTAAATTACTAAAATGTAAATATAAACATATGAATGAAGACAATTAAGTGTGCAAGTAAATACTTTGGTCGGTGATTGGTCAACAGTAGGGATTCTTAAATTAAGTGTTTGTTGTCATTCAATGAGCGATGAATCGTTTTCATGCACAATTCGATTGAGAAATACTGCACCAAACATCTTAGTTAGATGTAAAATTGCGCAACTAAGATCTCCTCGGCAAAAACGTCAAAGTTAATGACAGATTTCTTAATTGACAATTTTGAGGAAGTGTATACTGGCTACGGCGTCTCAAGATGGACAAACAGTACTATTGCTTTTTGTCTCTTTTTTCAAGCGAAGGTCTTTTAAGGGAGGATGCGAGCCGTTGGGTTCCGAAGCCGAACCGAAGCATGCTGACGTCTTTATCCAGCCAACATAGGAGTTACAGAGGGTCTCATCCAGTCAACATAGGAGTTACAGAGGGTCTCATCCAGTCAACATAGGATTTACAGAGGGTCTCATCCAGTCAACATAGGAGTTACTGAGGGTCTCATCCAGTCAACATAGGAGTTACAGAGGGTCTCATCCAGTCAACATAGGAGTTACAGAGGGTCTCATCCAGTCAACATAGGAGTTACAGAGGGTCTTATCCACTCAACATAGGAGTTACAGAGGGTCTCATCCAGTCAACATAGGAGTTACAGAGGGTCTCATCCAGTCAACATAGGAGTTACAGAGGGTCTCATCCAGTCAACATAGGAGTTACAGAGGGTCTCATCCAGTCAACATAGGAGTTACAGAGGGTCTTATCCACTCAACATGGGTTAGAGGTCTCATCCAGTCAACATAGGAGTTACAGAGGGTCTCATCCAGTCAACATAGGAGTTACAGAGGGTCTTATCCAGTCAATATAGGAGTTACAGAGGGTCTCATCAGGTTACAGCAGATCTTACCTGCTCCAAAACCTGATGGTGCTGTGGACCCAAAACCTGATGGTGCTGTGGACCCAAAACCTGATGGTGCTGAGGACCCAAAACCTGATGGTGGTGAGGATCCAAAACCTGATGGTGCTGAGGACCCAAAACCTGATGGTGCTGAGGACCCAAAACCTGATGGAGCTGAGGACCCAAAACCTGATGGAGCTGAGGACCCAAAGCCGGTCACTGGTGTCGACCCAAAACCTCCAGACGCTGCCTGTGGTGCTGGGTTGTCCAGCTCTGCAAGCTGGGAGAGAGGAGATAGGATTACATGCCTTGTACATATATGGCTTTGTATTTTTCTTGTCATATTACTACAGAAAGAAGTGTGTGTGTCACCATAGCGACTCTGGTGTTGCCGCTCATAGCCCTCAGCTCCTGGACTCTACTTCTCCATTGGTTGAGCAGCTGATTGACGACGTTAGCCTACAGACATACAGAAGATTGTTAGTATTGATTGGAATTCATTTCTCAGACAATAAAGACATACATTTACGTCATTTAGCAGACGCTCTTATCCAGAGCGACTTACAAATTGGTGCATTCACCTTATGATACAGACACACATGGACGAAATGGCTATACACTCTGGAATCACTGTCCTTAAGTTAGAAGCAAGGAACTTAACCCCCTAAACTACTCATTGGGCAGCCGACTGCTACAGCCTCTCCTACATAATGTGTGTGTGTGTGTATATCGAAGGGGTTGGGTAAAAGTAGAAGACAAAATGTCTGTCTCATGTGGATCAATAAAGTATGTTCTTCATTGTAATATTAATAATAATAATAATATGCCATTTAGCAGATGCTTTTTATCCAAAGTGACTTACAGTCATGTGCGCATACATTTTTACATATGGGTGGTCCCGGGGATCGAACCCACTACCCTGGGCGTTACAAGCGCCGTGCTCTACCAGCTGAGCTACAGAGGACCACATTGTATTGAACTCCAGAGCAGATGGCTTCGTCTTCATTATACCGTGTTCACGCAGATAGAGGGATGTGGATGTGATTCTACTCACATATCCCTGCAGGTCTCCAGATGGCTTGGTGTTGTAATACTCCTGTCTCAGCTCCTCTGGAGAGAGCTCTGTAAACCCTGTACCAAAGGAGAGGACAGGGTTCAATGCCCTCCACATCCATTCAATATACTCAGAGTCTCTTCACAGGCCCCAACGCACAGTAATATACAGAGCCATGATCGCATTGAACTCTCCAATTCCTCAAGCAAACAGCAAAATGACCATTAAAACAATAGATTAAACAACATCTCATGGAACGGCGAGGACCGTGAGGACACACATACACACACACACAGTAACACACACACACACACACAGTAACACACACACACACAGTAACACACACACACACAGTAACACACACACACACACACACACACACACATTATTATTTAGTTGTATTGTTTGTATTATTTGTTTGTATATTATTGTATTTTAAATGTGTGTGACTGTCCTTGTCTGTCAGTGTTGTGTTCCTTGTCATGTGTTTTATGTGGACCCCAGGAAGAATAGCTGCTGCTTCTGAAAAAGCCAACAGGGATCCAAATAAACAAATGCTACTGTCCACGTTTTCATGTTCTTGTGAGCTGAAATCATAGACAGTGTTCATTTAATGAATGACAAAACAAAAAAGGTATCATTCATACAATATAAACTCAGCAAAAAAAAGTAACGTCCTCACACTGTCAACTGCGTTTATTTTCAGCAAACTTAACGTGGAAATATTTGTATGAACATAACATTCAACAACTGAGACATAAACTGAACAAGTTCCACAGACATGTGACTAACAGAAATTGAATAATGTGTCCCTGAACAAAGGGGGGATCAAAATCAAAAGTAACAGTCAGTATCTGGTGTGGCCACCAGCTGCATTAAGTACTGCAGTGCATCTCCTCCTCATGGACTGCACCAGATTTGCCAGTTCTTGCTGTGAGATGTTACCCCACTCTTCCACCAAGGCATCTGCAAGTTCCCGGACATTTCTGGGGGGAATGGCCCTAGCCCTCACCCTCCGATCCAACAGGTCCCAGATATGCTCAATGGGATTGAGCTCCGGGCTCTTCGCTGGCCATGGCAGAACACTGACATTCCTGTCTTGCAGGAAATCACGCAGAGAACGAGCAGTACGGCTGGTGGCATTGTGAACCCGACCATCACCCCTGGTGAGACAAAACCGCGACTCGTCATTGAAGAGCACTTTTTGCCAGTCCTGTCTGGTCCAGCGACGGTGGGTTTGTGCCCATAGGCGACGTTGTTGCTGGTGATGTCTGGTGAGGACCTGCCTTACAACAGGCCTACAAGCCCTCAGTCCAGCCTCGCTGAGCCTACTGCGGACAGTCTGAGCACTGATGGAGGGATTGTGCGTTCCTGGTGTAACTCGGGCAGTTGTTGTTGCCAACCTGTACCTGTCCCGCAGGTGTGATGTTCAGATGTACCGATCCTGAGCAGGTGTTGTTACACGTGGTCTGCCACTGCGAGGACGATCAGCTGTCCGTCCTGTCTCCCTGTAGCGCTGTCTTAGGCGTCTCACAGTACGGACATTGCAATTTATTGCCCTGGCCACATCTGCAGTCCTCATGCCTCCTTGCAGCATGCCTAAGGCACGTTCACGCAGATGAGCAGGGACCCTGGGCATCTTTATTTCTGTGTTTTTCATAGTCAGTAGAAAGGCCTCTTTAGTGTCCTAAGTTTTCATAACTGTGACCTTAATTGCCTACCGTCTGTAAGCTGTTAGTGACTTAACGACCGTACCACAGGTGCATGTTCATTAATTGTTTATGGTTCATTGAACAAGCATGGGAAACAGTGTTTAAACCCTTTACAATGAAGATCTGTGAAGTTATTTGGATTTTTACGAATTATCTTTGAAAGACAGGGTCCTGAAAAAGGGACGTTTCTTTTTTTGCTGAGTTTACATCTGGGGGAAAAAAACAGAATGAGATGAAAGCAACAGCCCATCATTGTTTTTAAAAATCTATGCAAAGCAAAAATACCGCCAACCATAATTGAAACCCCACTTATTTTAATTTTGAAATATTCTGCTCGTCCTCCATTTTAAAAGGAAACATTTCAACCAGATGGCAAGGCAGTATTACCAGAAACACCCTCTTGGTTGAAACATGACATCATTCAGAATCCATTCGATTGATTGTATCAGTAGAAACTAGTCAGGTCAGTGATTACATCAAGGATGGGGGGGGGGACATAAGGGTTGCTGCTCATCAAAATGGGTTCAGAGACATTCAGTCCAGCTCTTTCCCATCAGGTTCGTTAAAGAAAAGGAGACAAGCCATTTTGCAGATGTCCACGGTGGGCTCAGACCACCAGCATATCAACAGGGGAGGTCTGAGTGGTATCTGCCCCAGGGTGAACCTCTTCCTCCAAACTCCTTCAGGTCCTCTTCACTCAGCTGGCTCTTGTCGGTGAAGAGACTGTCTGCTGCCCCCCTCCCCAGTCGTCCCTGTCCCTGCTACCATAGCCCCAAACCCTCCACTTGCAGCCACCGGCGCTGCACTCCCGAAACCACTCCCTCCAAATCCTCCTCCACAGCTGTGTCCGGCCCCATGTATGTGGCGCTGACATCATCAATCTGTTCCCGTAGTGGGATGGATCAAAGCTAAGCAGTTCTGTTTTGGTCTTACCTGAGATGGTTGCTTTGAGGACAGAGTAACAGGAGAAAAGCCACTGGCCTGAAGTCTCCCAGATCTCCATATCCTTCTGGATGGTCTCCCTGGTGAGGAGAGAAGACATTCTGATAACCGGCTATTACATTTACAGACTACTTTGTCAGGGACTAACTATGTGTGTGTGTGTGCTTGTATGTGGAAACTGTATCCACCCAACCAGTCACTTACAAATGTTTTCCATTGTCTTCATCTTCTCCAGTGCTCAAGGCAGAAAATCTGTTTTGGTTTGGAGAGGAGGCTGCAAAACTGAAATTGGAGCTCTTGACTTCGCTGTCCCTTCCTCCTCCTCCTCCTCCTCCTCCTCTTCCTCCTCCTCCAGGACCCCAGTTGTTGTTGCCCCCACCTCCCCCTCCTCTTCCTCCCCCTCCCCAGTCATCCCCACCCTGCTGGGAGGAGAAGGATGACGGCTGGACGTAGTTTCCTCCTCCAGACCTCGGAGCTGGGTTCACCCACACTCTGTTCCCAAACCCTGAAAAACAGGACATTCATAGGTTTAGATGACCTAAATATTGGATGGGAGAAATGTGTTGCTAGACAACATGCCGTGATGAATTAACCCATCACATTTGTTTTACTAGCCAGGACCAAGTTTCCCAAAAGCATCTTAAGGCTAAGTTCATCATTAGAACCTTTGTATGAGCTATCGTTAAATCTCCCGAGCTGTTTCCCAAAACCGTCGTTATTAACGTTGCACTTGAAAACGCACGTAATCTAACGCCTGCCTCAGACATTTACATTTTAGTCATTTTAGCAGACGCTCTTATCCAGAGCGACTTACAGTTAGTGAGTGCATACATTTTTCATACCACTCGTAGAACAGTTAAGTGTGTCGTTAGCTGCTTTTTTGCCCCCCCGCGTCACTTTATACACAGAAGATCACAGCTAAACATAGAATCACATGTTTTATCCGCCTCTGCGACCACCGATAACTTCAGAATAAAGTTGACTACAAATACAAATTTGCCAATGTCTTTGCAATTGATACGAACAAACAAGCGACGTATAAAAAGATGCTTCAAATGAAAACCGAGATGACCGCATTAAAATATAAATACAGTAGGCTATAGGCCTATTTCAACCGTATTGAAAAACATTTCATGTTCAATCAATTTTGTTTAATTTTCCTACCTGTAGGTTACTGTCTGTAATTTGTCTCAATATACTTCATGATGTGTAACAACAGGTGTACAATGTGCCAAATCTGTGATTTAGTGCGTTATTATAGGCATTAGAATGAGCTGCCTCATAGGTGATATCTTTCTAGGAGCTGATCCTTCCTCAGTATTGTGGAATAATTATAATATATATATTTTTTTATATTTTATGAACAATAAAACAAAAATAATACATAAACCTAACAGACAGGAAGAGGTATTACATGTCGAGATATATTTTCAATTTCTCAAAAAAGTTTTAGTTTTTATTTGTTTTTACACGTACTGATCATTTCAAAATAATGTTTCAATTCTATCTATTCTATCTTATCCAATGTGAAGAGGGGTTGGTTCTCCGCCCTCTTCATTTCATGGAGAAAGAATCTTCCATGAAAAATAAACAAATTAACATTGAAAGTTAAATCGGGGTCCATATCACTTGGATCAAAAATAAAACATCATATCAGAGCCTTTCAAATTAACATTAATAGTAGTTTCTTTTAAAATAAAATATTCTGACAAAAGAACAGTCCCAAAATAAACGGTCAAGAGTCACAACCACAAAATACACATTTGTTATCAATAGCTATTTTGAATCTGTGTACAATAAAAGGTCTTTACAGGTTCGTATGATACTTCTTTCACCTTAATAGATATACAATATTTGCCAGACAACAACAAGACTCTGTTCCAGTTCACTTGTCCTGGGCTGCATTCCAGTATTTTCTAGCAGAGGGAATAGCAAAATCTTGACAGAGTTTTCATATATACAGTTGATGTCGGAAGTTTACATACACTTAGGTTGGAGTCATTAAAACTTGTTTTTCAACCACTCCACAAATGTCTTGTTAACATTTACATTTACATTTTAGTCATTTAGCAGACGCTCTTATCCAGGCGACTTACAGTTAGTGAATACATTTTTTTTTTTATACTGGCCCCCATGGGAAACGAACCCACAACCCTGGCGTTGCAAACGCCATGCTCTATCAACTGAGCTACATCCCTGCCGGCCATTCCCTCCCCTACCCTGGACGACGCTGGGCCAATTGTGCGCCGCCCATGAGTCTCCCGGTCGCGCCGGCGCGACAGAGCCTGGATTCGAACCAGGATCTCTAGTAGCACAGTTAGCACTGCGATGCAGTGCCTTAGACCACTGCGCCACTCAGGAGCTAACAAACTATAGTTTTGGCAAGTCGGTTAGGACATCTACTTTGTGCATGACACAAGTAATTTTTCCAACAATTGTTTACAGACAGATTATTTCACTTATAATTCACTGTATCACAATTCCAGTGGGTCAGAGGTTTACATACACTAAAGTTGACTGTCCCTTTAAACAGCTTGGAAAATTCCAGAAAATTATGTCATGGCTTTAGAAGATTCTGATAGGCTAATTGACATCATTTGAGTCAATTGGAGGTGTACCTGTGAATGTATTTCAAGGCCTACCTTCAAACTCAGTGCCTCTTTGCTTGACATCATGGGAAAATCAAAAGAAATCAGCCAAGACCTCAGCAAAAAAAATTGTAGACCTCCACAAGTCTGGTTCATCCTTGGGAGCAATTTCCAAACGCCTGAAGGTACCACGTTCATCTGTACAAACAATAGTACGCAAGTAGAAACACCATGGGACCACGCAGCCGTCATACTGCTCAGGAAGGAGACGCTTTCTGTCTCCTAGAGATGAACATACTTTGGTGTGAAAAGTGCAAATCAATTCCAGAACAACAGCAAAAGGACCTTGTGAAGGTGCTGGAGGAAACAGGTACAAAAGTATCTCTATCCACAGTAAAACAAGTCCTATATCGACATAACCTGAAAGGCAGCCCAGCGAGGAAGAAGCCACTGCTCCAGAACCGTCATAAAAAAGCCAGACTACGATTTGCAACTGCAGATGGGGACAAAGATCGTACTTTTTGGAGAAATGTCCTCTGGTCTGATGAAACAAAAATAGAACTGTTTGGCCATAATGACCATCGTTATGTTTGGAGGAAAAGGGGGTGATTGCAAGCCGAAGAATACCATCCCAACCGTGAAGCACGGGGGTGGAAGCATCATGCTGTGTGGGTGCTTTGCTGCAGAAGGGACTGGTGCACTTCACAAAATAGATGGCATCATGAAGGAAAATTATGTGGATATATTGGAGCAACATCTCAAGACATCAGTCAGGAAGTTAAAGCTTGGTCGCAAATGGGTCTTCCAAATGGACAATGACCCCAAGCATACTTCCAAAGTTGTGGCAAAATGGCTTAAGGACAACAAAGTCAAGGTATTGGAGTGGCCATCACAAATATCAGGATATTTAGATCTCCAAATATCGAATAATCCAAGACCAAGACATAGATTATTAAACTCAGGATTAACAATGCTGAATCTATTAGGAGGGAGATATCTGTCAATCCTCACATTAGACACAGAATTAAAATCTCCACGCAAGATAATTTTGATATTCGGAAATACACCTTTAACTCTATTAGTCTTCCCTTAATGTCTTCCGGAGGATTGAGTCTTACTACTGATGACTTTCCCTTTAAATGCACCTCTTACAACTGCTACAGCTGCAGTGGTTGTTGCCATATGATCACCAGATATCGTTACCCCATTGATTTTTTTTTTTCTCCAAAAAGCTAGATCGGAAGAACAAGCACAAGTCTCCTTGTAGAAAGTAAAAAGTCTGCATTAAACCGTTTACAATACAGGAAAATAGCCTTACATTTGAGTAAATCACAAATACCCCCCCCCCCCCGACATTAACTGAACAGAGATAAAAGACAGCAACTTCAACCAACAACCTTGTTATGCTAATGTAAGCTTTTCCTAAGGACATGTAACTCAAAAGACTGTTCATAACGTTACCAAAGTATTCTTACTCCCACAAGGGGGAGACATTGTGTAGACCTTACAACAATAAGCAGTTATTATTATTTATTTATTTTTCTCATAATTGGATCTGTATGTGATGAATAGCTTGGAAGGAATGCATTAATGAGGAGCACTGTACTGATATGGATTGTTTCACATAACAGGCTGTTATTCATGTGGGGAACGTTGGGGTAGGACAGATAAGACTTGTGTTTCTTGCAGATGCGAACACTCTCTCTTTGTAGTCTGTGAAACTGTCCTTGAACATGGAGTACAGTGGAATGGTGTCTTTTCGGTGCTGACTCCGCAGGTTATTATCATAGCAACTATGCCTGGCAACAAATGGAATGCCGAGAGTTGGGACCAACCCTTGCGCCAACGGATTGGCTGAATGGAGTCTGGACCACACTCAGTCCTTTGCTCTGGTTGGCCAACAGAAGAGGTGGAGGCTTTCTGTCAGAGTATTTGAGAAAGAATCTGTAAACAATAATTCTAGTTCTCTGTCGGCCCTGCGTGGTTTTTCAGTGAGCCTGTATACGAACCTTCATACTTATCATACATACATTTTGCATATAATAAATTAAGCTTGGATTGAAGATCTCTTGATTCTTATTCCAATACCAGATTTGAATTACGCAATTTCTAACAAGATCTGTTGGTGAACCGGATGATGGTTGTCCTTGGACTTGTCTTGATCCTTGGGTCTTCCAAACGATGAACGATATCCAAATTTTCCGGAAATGTGGCTTTTGATTCGGGAAAGACAGCTCCACAGATGTCAACAACTCTGCGTTTGATGTCCTCACCCGCCCGCTCTGGAATTCAATGGATCCTCAGGTTCCACCTGCGCTGGCATCTCTCCGCCTCATTCACCTTTTGCTCAGCCACCTTCTTTTCATTTTCCTGGCAGATAACTTCCACCTTCTTTATGTCACTTTTGAGGGTTTTTCACTTCTCCAGAGATAAAGTCAACAGATGTTTTTATGTCCTCAGTTTTCACCATGTCCTCCCAGCCATCTGCCATTTCATCTATCTTTAATGTCAAAAGCATCACAATATTGTTTTGCATCTCAAGAAGTGACATACCCTCTTGCCCTCTCATCTTTTTCCCCTGGGTCTTGACTGGAGTGTCGGGGTCGTAAGGTAACGGCCTGAGCCTGAGCTGGGGACTGGATGGGCTCAGGTTGTCAGTATTGTTGTCTGTGCTCACCAATGTTTCATCACCAACAGTATTTCCCCCCACACATACATTCTGAAGAGGACCAAGACCATACCATCTGTTGCTGTTTATTTAATTTATGTCCATCTGAATTCAAAAGATGCCAGACAGACTGTGTGCACAGACTGGCATCTGTGCACACCCGCGAAATCGTGATTGGTCCAAATAATCAGTCAACCAAAAACCATCACAGGTACAGTACAAGCGTTCCTCATAACCACTCTCTTATCCCACTGCCGTAACATTTTGTAACGGATGTCAAGCCGAGACTACTAGAAATAAAAGTAGCCAGCTAGCTTGGCTAAACGGTAAAACTGTTGTAGTCGAGTTTGTGGCTATTAGCTACAATAGTGGTCCTCTGTAGCTCAATTGGTAGAGCATGGCGCTTGTAACGCCAGGGTAGTGGGCTCGATCCCCGGGACGTAAAAATGTATGCGCACATGACTGTAAGTCGCTTTGGATAAAAGCGTCTGCTAAATGGCATATTATTATATTATTATTACAATGGTGGGTTGACTAACAGAAACAGACTGGGGGTCTGGGGACCCGGATGAACAATACTACTAGCTAGTACTACAGCTAGTTAGCCTCGGCTCCCAAGCTTCTCCGACGTTGTTGTCGAAAGTGAAGGTGAAAGCCTGTGGGGCAGAGGCTAGCTACTAGTTACCCGTTACCTCCGCCTCTGTTGAACTGTTGAGGGGGACGACTGTTGTAATTTCCAACGTAGCTGCCGCCACTACCGCCGCCTCCTCCACCACCGCCGCCTCCTCCACCACCACCGCCTCCTTTTGGGTGCTCATTCCAACACCTGTCGCCATATCGACACCGGCCTTGCATCCAAAAGTTGCACACCGTCATAGTGTGGCAGGATTTATAGCTGCCGGTGCGGTTAATTAAATGAAATCCTCTCGTTTCCCCACAATAGTTTTCAACGTCACATTGTTTTCTTTCAGATTACGCCATTTTGAAAACGCAACGTTGAAGGAATGTCGCAGGTTTATGACGTCAACGTCAAGGTGGGCAACGCAACAATGAGCCCATGTGTTTGGTTTTGGTACTGCAGCCAGGAAAGTAATAATTTACATTTTAGTCATTTAGCAGACGCTCTTATCCAGAGGAACTTACAGGAGCAATTAGGGTTAAGTGCCTTGCTCAAGGGCACATCAACAGATTTTTCAACTAGTCGGCTCGGGGATTAGAACCAGCGACCTTTCGGTTACTGGCACAACGCTCTTAACCACTAAGCTACCTGCCGCCCAAGACGAGACATATGTTGAACATAGTTTCTTAATCTTCTTCGTTCCTATGTTGGACATGAGGTTTCCATGAGAAAGTGCCACTGTTTGTACCTGAAACGATAATAGTAGTCTATAACGTTGTATTTAAAAAAACAGAACTGTCACAAACACAGATAGCTACCTGCAGCCCCAGTAGACACCAGACATCAGCCCCAGTAGACAGCAGACATCAGCCCCAGTAGACAGCAGACATCAGCCCCAGTAGACAGCAGACATCAGCCCCAGTAGACAGCAGACATCAGCCCCAGTAGACAGCAGACATCAGCCCCAGTAGACAGCAGAC